>NW_026779706.1:57500-78218 GCF_030144855.1 Hypanus sabinus
GAGGGAGCAAGAGAGCGGGAGGGGTAGAGAGAGATGGAGGCAGAAAAGGAATAAGAGGGCGCGGAGAGGGGTGGATAGGGTGGGGAGGGGGTGGAGAGAGGAGGATAGGGTGGGGAGAGGGGTGGAGGGTAGGGTGGGGAGAGGAGGATAGGGTGGGAAGAGGGGTGGAGAGAGGATAGGGTGGGGAGAGAGGTGGAGAGAGAAGGATAGGGTGGGAAGAGGGGTGGAGAGAGGAGGATAGGGTGGATTAAGGATAGGGTGGGAGGGGGTGGAGAGGGTGCGGAGAGGGGTGGAGAGAGGAGGATAGGGTGGAGAGAGGAGGATAGGGTGGAGAGAGAGGTGGAGAGAGGAGGATAGGGTGGATTAAGGATAGGGTGGGAGGGGGTGGAGAGGGTGCGGAGAGGGGTGGAGAGAGGATAGGGTAAGGAGGGGGTGGAGAGAGGAGGATAGTGTGGAGAGGGGAGGAGAGAGGAGGATAGGGTGGGGAGGGGGTGGAGAGAGGAGGATAGAGTGGATAGAGGAGAGGGTGGGGAGGGGTGGAGAGGATAGTGTGGGGAGAGGGGTGGAGAGAGGAGGATAGCATGGGGAGAGGGGTGGAGAGAGGATAGGGTGGAGAGAGGGGAGGAGAGAGGAGGATAGCATGGGAGAGGGGTGGAGAGAGGATAGGGTGTAGAGAGGGGAGGAGAGAGGAGGAGAGGGTGGGGAGGGGGTGGAGAGGATAGTGTCGGGAGGGGTGGAGAGAGGAGGATAGGGTGGGGAGAGGGGTGGAGGGTAGGGTGGGGAGAGGAGGATAGGGTGGGAAGAGGGGTGGAGAGAGGATAGGGTGGGGAGAGAGGTGGAGAGAGAAGGATAGGGTGGGAAGAGGGGTGGAGAGAGGAGGATAGGGTGGATTAAGGATAGGGTGGGAGGGGGTGGAGAGGGTGCGGAGAGGGGTGGAGAGAGGAGGATAGGGTGGAGAGAGGAGGATAGGGTGGAGAGAGGAGGATAGGGCGGATTAAGGATAGGGTGGGAGGGGGTGGAGAGGGTGCGGAGAGGGGTGGAGAGAGGAGGATAGGGTGGAGAGAGGAGGATAGGGTGGAGAGAGGGGTGGAGAGAGGAGGATAGGGTGGATTAAGGATAGGGTGGGAGGGGGTGGAGAGGGTGCGGAGAGGGGTGGAGAGAGGAGGATAGGGTAAGGAGGGGGTGGAGAGAGGAGGATCGTGTGGAGAGGGGAGGAGAGAGGAGGATAGGGTGGGGAGGGGGTGGAGAGAGTAGGATAGAGTGGATAGAGGAGAGGGTGGGGAGGGGTGGAGAGGATAGTGTGGGGAGAGGGGTGGAGAGAGGAGGATAGCATGGGGAGAGGGGTGGGGAGAGGATAGGGTGGAGAGAGGGGAGGAGAGAGGAGGATAGCATGGGGAGAGGGGTGGAGAGAGGATAGGGTGTAGAGAGGGGAGGAGAGAGGAGGATAGGGTGGGGAGGGGGTGGAGAGGATAGTGTGGGGAGAGGGGTGGAGAGAGGATAGCGTGGGGAGAGGGGTGGAGAGAGGAGGATAGATTGGGAAGAGGGGTGGGGAGAGGAGGATAGGGTGGGGAGGGTTGGAGAGAGGAGGATAGGGTGCGGAGAGGGGTGGAGAGAGGAGGATAGGGTGGAGAGAGGGGTGGAGAGAGGAGGATAGTGTGGAGAGGAGTGGAGAGAGGAGGATAGAGTGGATAGAGGATAGGGTAGGAGGGGGTGGAAGGGTGCGGAGAGGGGTGGAGAGAGGAGGATAGGGTGGGGAGAGGGGTGGAGAGAGGATAGGGTGGAGAGAGGGGTGGAGAGAGGAGGAGAGGGTGGGGAGGGGGTGGAGAGGATAGTGTGGGGAGAGGGGTGGAGAGAGGAGGATAGCATGGGGAGAGGGGTGGAGAGAGGATAGGGTGGAGAGAGGGGAGGAGAGAGGAGGATAGCATGAGGAGAGGGGTGGAGAGAGGATAGGGTGGGGAGAGGGGTGGAGAGAGGAGGATAGAGTGGGAAGAGGGGTGGGGAGAGGAGGATAGGGTGGGGAGAGGGTGGAGAGAGGAGGATAGGGTGGGAATAGGGGTGGAGGAGGGTAGGGTGGGGAGAGGAGGATAGGGTGGGAAGAGGGGTGGAGAGAGGAGGATAGGGTGGGGAGAGGAGGATAGGGTGGGAAGAGGGGTGGAGAGAGGAGGGTAGGGTGGGGAGAGGAGGATAGGGTGGGGAGAGGGTGGAGAGAGGAGGATAGGGTGGGAATAGGGGTGTAGGGTGGGGAGAGGAGGATAGGGTGGGGTGGAGAGAGTATAGGGTGGGGAGAGGGGAGGAGAGAGGTGGATAGGATGGGGAGGGGAGGAGAGAGGAGGATAGGGTGGGGAGAGCGGTAGAGAGAGGAGGATAGGTGGGGAGAGAGAGGTGGGGAAGTGATGGAGAGAGAAGAGGGGACAGAGGGGACTGAGAGAGGCTGAGGGAGTGGGTCTCATCTCTCCTCACCTTCTTTCTCCTCTCCCCTCCTCAATCTGACCCCTCCCTCTCCCCCACCCTGCAGAAAATGGTGGTGATCCACGCCAACCATCCCGCACCGCTAGTCCTCGCCTCCATTTTCTCCGGCAAGCCGGCGCCCACTTCTGCTTTGACGGGCTCCAGTGACGACACGTCCCCCTACTCCACCGGACAGACTGAACGATTCGGGCCGAGCGATCTCAGGCTCAGCCCGAAAGAAAAGTCAAAGCAGGACTTTCAAGGCTGAGGAGGGGAGAGGAGGGTAACGGTGCTGGCCTCTTCCCGGAGTCACATTCCTCCCCCCGTGGGAACCCCCAGTTCTTGCTCCCCTGTTACGAGCCGCCCTGTCCCACCCTCGGCTCCCGTCTCCCTGAAACACTGCGCTCTCTGTCCCCTCTATCACCGCCCATCCCACCCTGGCTGGAGGCCATTTTGTGATGGTTACCATTGACAACCGCTCTCCCCGCATCATAGAATGGGGCAAACCCTTTTCCTCACCTTCCACTCACTTCCCTCCCCGTTTATTCAATCTCATTTCCTCATCCCTCCTCTCCTTCCCCTCGGTGCCCGATCTCCTGACTCTCCATTTAACCTTCTGCCGACAGCCATTGTGTGACAGTGTCAGACCCTCCTTCCCACTCCCTCACACTCACCATCTTGTCACCCTCCTTCCCATCCCATCACTCGCAAACCCCTTCCCTCCCTCCCCTCGCTCTCCCCCCCCCCCCCCCCCCCCCCCGCCATCTCGATGCTCTGCATCGTACGCTGGTTGGGGCTGCCATTTTGCGATGCCAGTCTTCACCTCTCCTCATCGCCCTCTTTCTCTCTCTCTGTTACCCAGTGAGACACTCCCCTACTCACCCCGTCACTCCTGACACCCTTTCCCCTCTCTGGCCCCTTGCCCTTTCTCCCGTCATCCACCACATCCTGAGTGGTGAACATTTTCTGATGGGAAATTCTGCTCCCTCTTCCACTCCCTTCCCTCCGTCGTTGAGTGAGTCGCTCCCCTCTCCCTCTGTTGGGACACTCAACTCTCCGTCTCATCAGCCCTGGCCGCGTCCCCGACCCCCCCCCCCCCCCCCGCTCCCCCTTGTCTCCGAACACACCCCCTCCCTTCACCACCCATTGATCCTCCACTATTGAAAACGTCACTCCCCACACTGTCCAATCAGACCACTCCCCCCCCCGCTCCCCCTTGTCTCCGAACACACCCCCTCCCTTCACCACCCATTGATCCTCCACTATTGAAAACGTCACTCCCCACCCTGTCCAATCAGAGCACTCCCCCCGCTCCCCCCTTGTCTCCGAACACGCCCCCTTTCTTGCAGTTCGTCTTATTTGTGAAGGGCAATGGTCACCACCCATTGATCCTCCACTATTGAAAACGTCACTCCCACCCTGTCCAATCAGACCACTCCCCCGCTCCCCCTTGTCTCCGAACACGCCCCCTTTCTTGCAGTTCGTCTTATTTGTGAAGGAAATGGTCACCACCCCATTGATCCTCCACTATTGAAAACGTCACTCACCCACACTGTCCAATCAGACCACTCCCTCCCGTCCCATTACATCCTCTCCCTCCCCGTCCCATCAGTCCCCGCTCCCTTCCTGTCGTTTCACTCCTCCTCACCCCGTCTCTATCTTCTCCATGTCGGCCACCAGTTTGTGACAGGAACTTCTGCCCCTTCCCTTTCCGTCCCCTTTTCAGTCAGTGACTTCGCCACACTCACAGTTTCATCAGTCCACTCCTCGTCCATCACTCCTCTTCCTCCCAAACCCCTCACCCTCCTCACCAAAACCCTCATGTATATGTGTATGTGTGAATATCTCAGATATATACATTAGATTATTCAACGACAAAATTATTGGATTTAAAACATATGTACAACGCCCAAGACAATATAAAACACAAATTAAAATACTGTTATTACAATCAATAACACACTCGATCCCGGGATTGTATCCATGGGCACCGAATATTCCTTCGCCATATATTCTGTCTGTCACAGTGGCCATTGTAACTCAGAGTCCCACTCCATCCCTGCGGCCACATCAACCAAGGATTCGCCCATTTTAAATCAGCGCGTCCCTTCCTCTCTTGTGCTCACTTCTACCAAAACCACCACTCCCTCCCCAGCGGCCATTTCAAGTGAAGCGTCGGACATCCCATCTCACCCGGAAGTCAAAAATAGGGGTTAAAAATAATGACAGTGTTGCTCGATGCACTGTTTGCAACAGACTTTTCTGTTGCTCATGGTGGATTAAATCACTGATGAGTGTAACAGTTGTCATTCATTCAATAGCACAGCTAACGCTATTTAAACTGGCTGGCTGGCCGCTAAGGAGCTACTCTATTGCAGACATCCCACTCTCCCGGGAGTTCCGGGAGTCTCCCGCAAATTGATGGTGCCTGCTTCCCTGAAATGAGATTTTGCAGGGTGGGATTAATTGAGTGATGGAATGGTGCAGACGGAGCTTCACTGTGTGTTTGGCATTGCAAGTGTGTGTTGGGAGGGTGTGGAGGGAGATTCACTCTGTGTCTGAGACCAGGAGTGTGTTTGATGGGACGGTATGGAGGGAGATCCACTCTGTGTCTGACCCCGGGTGTGTGTGATGGGATAGTTTTGAGGGAGATTCACTGTGTCTGACCCCGGGAGTGTGTGATGTGATGGTGTGGAGGAAGCTTCATTCTGTGTCTGACCCTGAGAGTGTATAATGGCATGCGGTGGAGGGAGCTTCACTCCGTGTGTAATGTCGGTATTCCATCCCCCATCCGTCTCGTACTCGGGGCCTCAGTGGTTTACATTATACTTTAATGATTTAGATGAAGGGATTAAAAGTAACATTAGCAAATTTGCTGATGACACAAAGCTGGGTGGCAGTGTGAATTGTCAGCAGGATGTTATGAGAATGCAGGTTGGGTGAGTGGGCAAATGTATGGCTGATGCAGTTTAATATGGATAAATGTGAGGTTATTCAATTTGGTGGCAAGAACAGGAAGGCAGATTACTATCTAAATGGAGTCAAGTTAGGAAAAGGGGAAGTACAAAGAGATCTAGGTGTTCTTGTACATCAGTCAATGAAAGCGAGCATGCAGGTACAGCAGGCAGTAAAGAAAGCTAATGGCATGCTCGCTTTTATAACAAGAGGAATTGAGTATAGGAGTAAAGAGGTCCTTCTGCAGCTGTACAGGGGCCCTGGTGAGACCCCACCAGGAATATTGTGTGCAGTTTTGGTCTCCAAATTTGAGGAAGGACATTCTTGCTATTGAGCGTACGTTCACAAGGTTCATTCCCGGAATGGTGAAACTGTCATATGTTGAAAGATTGGAGTGACTGGGCTTGTATACTCTGGAATTTAGAAGAATAAGAGGGGATCTGATTGAAACAGATAAGATTATTAAGGGATTGGACACACTGGAGGCAGGAAGCATGTTCCCGCTGATGGGTGAGTCCAGAACTGGAGGCCACAGTTTAAGAATAAGGGGTAGGCCATTTAGAACAGAGATGCGGAAAAACTTTTTCACCCAGAGAGTGGTGGATTTGTGGAATGCTCTACCCGGACTCTGCCAGACCGAGCTCTCTCAGCCTGGAGCTGAGACGCTACTGTGTCAGTGTGAGTTGCTCCGACCCACTGTTGCAGTGCACAGGGTGCGGGGGGCAGCAGAAACCTCAAATAAAACTCGAGTCCGGCACCAGGACAGGAAGTTACAGCGGTTTATTGATTCCATTATGATCAATGCAAATTAAACAATGTGTGAGCTGCTGACGTGCGGGAATAAATAAGCTGCTCCCGACTCACTCACACTCACACACAATTAACTGACCGGCGACAAGGACTGACAGTTTGAATAATCAGTCCCGTTTCTCTCCGTCACTCTGAACCGGGGAACCGATGATTATAAAATCACACTTCAGGGCCGTGTCCGGGATCGCTGCAGATCCAGGGTCACTGCCGAGGGATTTGTCCATTTAACATCATTATATCGGCCAGGCTGCCGAATGCACCGTCCTCAGCAAAGGGGGCAAAAGGATTCTCTCCCGGGATCAACCCCCCCACCCCGGGACACCAGTGTCCCAGACTGAGCCCCGGACCCCCGGCTCTTCCTGTCCGGGTAATTCCCCGGGGAGTCACGTCGGTGTCTCGTACACGCACTTCCGGCGGAAGCTGTCCCGCCGGACAACAGGCGGAAACACGTCACTGCGGAAACACGTCACTGCGGGACCGCTGCGAGCGACGCACACAGCGCGAGGCCCGAGCCGGGTCCGTTAAAACCGTTGAAAGTTGAACCAGGCGCGCGGCCGTTAAAGGTAAGGGCGGGAGTTAAAGGGGAGGGCGGGGAGTCGGCCAAATGTCCCCATCCCGCGGGCGGGGATGTTCACAGGATCACAGATCCACCATCAGTCCGGGTCTGGGTTCCAGGTAAGATAAAGGTTAAAGGCCAAAAGTCCACAGATCCACCATCAGTCCGGGTCTGACTCCCCGCAGAGATCTCAGTTCCTTCATCCCGGTCTCACTGAACCGATTCACCACATTCAGATGTTCACAGATCCACCATCAGTCCGGGTCTGGGTTCCTGTAGAGATCTCAGTTCCTTCATCCCGGTCTCACTGAACCGATTCACCACATTCAGATGTTCACAGATCCACCATCAGTCCGGGTCTGGGTTCCTGTAGAGATCTCAGTTCCTTCATCCCGGTCTCACTGAACCGATTCACCACATTCAGATGTTCACAGATCCACTCTCAAACCGGGTCTGAGTTCCTGCAGAGATCTCAGTTCCTTCATCCCGGTCTCACTGAACCGATTCACCACATTCAGATGTTCACAGATCCACCATCAGTCCGGGTCTGGGTTCCTGCAGAGATCTCAGTTCCTTCATCCCGGTCTCACTGAACCGATTCACCACATTCAGATGTTCACAGATCCACCATCAGTCCGGGTCTGGGTTCCTGTAGAGATCTCAGTTCCTTCATCCCGGTCTCACTGAACCGATTCACCACATTCAGATGTTCACAGATCCACCATCAGTCCGGGTCTGGGTTCCTGTAGAGATCTCAGTTCCTTCATCCCGGTCTCACTGAACCGATTCCCCACATTCAGATGTTCACAGATCCACTCTCAAACCGGGTCTGAGTTCCTGCAGAGATCTCAGTTCCTTCATCCCGGTCTCACTGAACCGATTCACCACATTCAGATGTTCACAGATCCACTCTCAGTCCGGGTCTGGGTTCCTGTAGAGATCTCAGTTCCTTCATCCCGGTCTCACTGAACCGATTCACCACATTCAGATGTTCACAGATCCACCATCAGTCCGGGTCTGGGTTCCTGTAGAGATCTCAGTTCCTTCATCCCGGTCTCACTGAACCGATTCCCCACATTCAGATGTTCACAGATCCACCATCAGTCCGGGTCTGGGTTCCTGTAGAGATCTCAGTTCCTTCATCCCGGTCTCACTGAACCGATTCACCACATTCAGATGTTCACAGATCCACTCTCAGTCCGGGTCTGGGTTCCTGTAGAGATCTCAGTTCCTTCATCCCGGTCTCACTGAACCGATTCCCCACATTCAGATGTTCACAGATCCACTCTCAGTCCGGGTCTGGGTTCCTGTAGAGATCTCAGTTCCTTCATCCCGGTCTCACTGAACCGATTCCCCACATTCAGATGTTCACAGATCCACTGTCAGTCCGGGTCTGGGTTCCTGTAGAGATCTCAGTTCCTTCATCCCGGTCTCACTGAACCGATTCCCCACATTCAGATGTTCACAGATCCACCATCAGTCCGGGTCTGGGTTCCTGTAGAGATCTCAGTTCCTTCATCCCGGTCTCACTGAACCGATTCACCACATTCAGATGTTCACAGATCCACCATCAGTCCGGGTCTGGGTTCCTGTAGAGATCTCAGTTCCTTCATCCCGGTCTCACTGAACCGATTCACCACATTCAGATGTTCACAGATACACCATCAGTCCGGGTCTGGTTTCCTCCAGAGATCTCAGTTCCTTCATCCCGGTCTCACTGAACCGATTCACCACATTCAGATGTTCACAGATCCACTCTCAATCCGGGTCTGGGTTCCTGTAGAGATCTCAGTTCCTTCATCCCGGTCTCACTGAACCGATTCACCACATTCAGATGTTCACAGATCCACCATCAGTCCGGGTCTGGGTTCCTGTAGAGATCTCAGTTCCTTCATCCCGGTCTCACTGAACCGATTCACCACATTCAGATGTTCACAGATCCACTCTCAGTCCGGGTCTGGGTTCCTGTAGAGATCTCAGTTCCTTCATCCCGGTCTCACTGAACCGATTCCCCACATTCAGATGTTCACAGATCCACTCTCAGTCCGGGTCTGGGTTCCTGTAGAGATCTCAGTTCCTTCCCCCAGGTTTACTGAACCGATTCACCACATTCAGATGTTCACAGATCCACTCTCAGTCCGGGTCTGGGTTCCTGTAGAGATCTCAGTTCCTTCATCCCGGTCTCACTGAACCGATTCCCCACATTCAGATGTTCACAGATGCACCATCAGTCCGGGTCTGGGTTCCTGTAGAGATCTCAGTTCCTTCATCCCGGTCTCACTGAACCGATTCACCACATTCAGATGTTCACAGATCCACCATCAGTCCGGGTCTGGGTTCCTGTAGAGATCTCAGTTCCTTCATCCCGGTCTCACTGAACCGATTCACCACATTCAGATGTTCACAGATACACCATCAGTCCGGGTCTGGTTTCCTCCAGAGATCTCAGTTCCTTCATCCCGGTCTCACTGAACCGATTCACCACATTCAGATGTTCACAGATCCACTCTCAATCCGGGTCTGGGTTCCTGTAGAGATCTCAGTTCCTTCATCCCGGTCTCACTGAACCGATTCACCACATTCAGATGTTCACAGATCCACCATCAGTCCGGGTCTGGGTTCCTGTAGAGATCTCAGTTCCTTCATCCCGGTCTCACTGAACCGATTCACCACATTCAGATGTTCACAGATCCACCATCAGTCCGGGTCTGGGTTCCTGTAGAGATCTCAGTTCCTTCATCCCGGTCTCACTGAACCGATTCACCACATTCAGATGTTCACAGATCCACTCTCAAACCGGGTCTGAGTTCCTGCAGAGATCTCAGTTCCTTCATCCCGGTCTCACTGAACCGATTCACCACATTCAGATGTTCACAGATCCACCATCAGTCCGGGTCTGGGTTCCTGCAGAGATCTCAGTTCCTTCATCCCGGTCTCACTGAACCGATTCACCACATTCAGATGTTCACAGATCCACCATCAGTCCGGGTCTGGGTTCCTGTAGAGATCTCAGTTCCTTCATCCCGGTCTCACTGAACCGATTCACCACATTCAGATGTTCACAGATCCACCATCAGTCCGGGTCTGGGTTCCTGTAGAGATCTCAGTTCCTTCATCCCGGTCTCACTGAACCGATTCCCCACATTCAGATGTTCACAGATCCACTCTCAAACCGGGTCTGAGTTCCTGCAGAGATCTCAGTTCCTTCATCCCGGTCTCACTGAACCGATTCACCACATTCAGATGTTCACAGATCCACTCTCAGTCCGGGTCTGGGTTCCTGTAGAGATCTCAGTTCCTTCATCCCGGTCTCACTGAACCGATTCACCACATTCAGATGTTCACAGATCCACCATCAGTCCGGGTCTGGGTTCCTGTAGAGATCTCAGTTCCTTCATCCCGGTCTCACTGAACCGATTCACCACATTCAGATGTTCACAGATCCACTCTCAGTCCGGGTCTGGGTTCCTGTAGAGATCTCAGTTCCTTCATCCCGGTCTCACTGAACCGATTCCCCACATTCAGATGTTCACAGATCCACTCTCAGTCCGGGTCTGGGTTCCTGTAGAGATCTCAGTTCCTTCATCCCGGTCTCACTGAACCGATTCCCCACATTCAGATGTTCACAGATCCACTGTCAGTCCGGGTCTGGGTTCCTGTAGAGATCTCAGTTCCTTCATCCCGGTCTCACTGAACCGATTCACCACATTCAGATGTTCACAGATCCACCATCAGTCCGGGTCTGGGTTCCTGTAGAGATCTCAGTTCCTTCATCCCGGTCTCACTGAACCGATTCCCCACATTCAGATGTTCACAGATCCACCATCAGTCCGGGTCTGGGTTCCTGTAGAGATCTCAGTTCCTTCATCCCGGTCTCACTGAACCGATTCACCACATTCAGATGTTCACAGATCCACCATCAGTCCGGGTCTGGGTTCCTGTAGAGATCTCAGTTCCTTCATCCCGGTCTCACTGAACCGATTCACCACATTCAGATGTTCACAGATACACCATCAGTCCGGGTCTGGGTTCCTGTAGAGATCTCAGTTCCTTCATCCCGGTCTCACTGAACCGATTCACCACATTCAGATGTTCACAGATCCACTCTCAGTCCGGGTCTGGGTTCCTGTAGAGATCTCAGTTCCTTCATCCCGGTCTCACTGAACCGATTCACCACATTCAGATGTTCACAGATCCACTCTCAATCCGGGTCTGGGTTCCTGTAGAGATCTCAGTTCCTTCATCCCGGTCTCACTGAACCGATTCACCACATTCAGATGTTCACAGATCCACCATCAGTCCGGGTCTGGGTTCCTGTAGAGATCTCAGTTCCTTCATCCCGGTCTCACTGAACCGATTCACCACATTCAGATGTTCACAGATCCACTCTCAGTCCGGGTCTGGGTTCCTGTAGAGATCTCAGTTCCTTCATCCCGGTCTCACTGAACCGATTCCCCACATTCAGATGTTCACAGATCCACTCTCAGTCCGGGTCTGGGTTCCTGTAGAGATCTCAGTTCCTTCCCCCAGGTTTACTGAACCGATTCACCACATTCAGATGTTCACAGATCCACTCTCAGTCCGGGTCTGGGTTCCTGTAGAGATCTCAGTTCCTTCATCCCGGTCTCACTGAACCGATTCCCCACATTCAGATGTTCACAGATGCACCATCAGTCCGGGTCTGGGTTCCTGTAGAGATCTCAGTTCCTTCATCCCGGTCTCACTGAACCGATTCACCACATTCAGATGTTCACAGATCCACCATCAGTCCGGGTCTGGGTTCCTGTAGAGATCTCAGTTCCTTCATCCCGGTCTCACTGAACCGATTCACCACATTCAGATGTTCACAGATACACCATCAGTCCGGGTCTGGTTTCCTCCAGAGATCTCAGTTCCTTCATCCCGGTCTCACTGAACCGATTCACCACATTCAGATGTTCACAGATCCACTCTCAATCCGGGTCTGGGTTCCTGTAGAGATCTCAGTTCCTTCATCCCGGTCTCACTGAACCGATTCCCCACATACAGATGTTCACAGATCCACTCTCAGTCCGGGTCTGGGTTCCTGTAGAGATCTCAGTTCCTTCATCCCGGTCTCACTGAACCGATTCACCACATTCAGATGTTCAGATCCACTCTCAGTCCGGGTCTGGGTTCCTGTAGAGATCTCAGTTCCTTCATCCCGGTCTCACTGAACCGATTCACCACATTCAGATGTTCACAGATCCACTCTCAGTCCGGGTCTGGGTTCCTGTAGAGATCTCAGTTCCTTCATCCCGGTCTCACTGAACTGATTCCCCACATTCAGATGTTCACAGATCCACCATCAGTCCGGGTCTGGGTTCCTGTAGAGATCTCAGTTCCTTCCTCCCGGTCTCACTGAACCGATTCCCCACATTCAGATGTTCACAGATCCACTCTCAGTCCGGGTCTGGGTTCCTGTAGAGATCTCAGTTCCTTCATCCCGGTCTCACGGAACCGATTCCCCACATTCAGATGTTCACAGATCCACCATCAGTCCGGGTCTGGGTTCCTGTAGAGATCTCAGTTCCTTCATCCCGGTCTCACTGAACCGATTCACCACATTCAGATGTTCACAGATCCACTCTCAGTCCGGGTCTGGGTTCCTGTAGAGATCTCAGTTCCTTCATCCCGGTCTCACTGAACCGATTCACCACATTCAGATGTTCACAGATCCACCATCAGTCCGGGTCTGGGTTCCTGTAGAGATCTCAGTTCCTTCATCCCGGTCTCACTGAACCGATTCACCACATTCAGATGTTCACAGATCCACCATCAGTCCGGGTCTGGGTTCCTGTAGAGATCTCAGTTCCTTCATCCCGGTCTCACTGAACCGATTCACCACATTCAGATGTTCACAGATCCACCATCAGTCCGGGTCTGGGTTCCTGTAGAGATCTCAGTTCCTTCATCCCGGTCTCACTGAACCGATTCCCCACATTCAGATGTTCACAGATCCACTCTCAGTCCGGGTCTGGGTTCCTGTAGAGATCCCAGTTCCTTCATCCCGGTCTCACTGAACCGATTCACCGCATTCAGATGTTCGCAGATCCACCATCAGTCCGGGTCTGGGTTCCTGTAGAGATCTCAGTTCCTTCATCCCGGTCTCACTGAACCGATTCACCACATTCAGATGTTCACAGATCCACCATCAGTCCGGGTCTGGGTTCCTGTAGAGATCTCAGTTCCTTCATCCCGGTCTCACTGAACCGATTCACCACATTCAGATGTTCACAGATCCACTCTCAGTCCGGGTCTGGGTTCCTGTAGAGATCTCAGTTCCTTCATCCCGGTCTCACTGAACCGATTCACCACATTCAGATGTTCACAGATCCACCATCAGTCCGGGTCTGGGTTCCTGTAGAGATCTCAGTTCCTTCCCCCCGGTCTCACTGAACCGATTCCCCACATTCAGATGTTCACAGATCCACCATCAGTCCGGGTCTGGGTTCCTGTAGAGATCTCAGTTCCTTCCTCCCGGTCTCACTGAACCGATTCCCACATTCAGATGTTCACAGATCCACTCTCAGTCCGGGTCTGGGTTCCTGTAGAGATCTCAGTTCCTTCATCCCGGTCTCACTGAACCGATTCACCACATTCAGATGTTCACAAATCCACTCTCAGTCCGGGTCTGGGTTCCTGTAGAGATCTCAGTTCCTTCATCCCGGTCTCACTGAACCGATTCCCCACATTCAGATGTTCACAGATCCACCATCAGTCCGGGTCTGGGTTCCTGTAGAGATCTCAGTTCCTTCATCCCGGTCTCACTGAACCGATTCCCCACATTCAGATGTTCACAGATCCACCATCAGTCCGGGTCTGGGTTCCTGTAGAGATCTCAGTTCCCTCATCCCGGTCTCACTGAACCGATTCACCACATTCAGATGTTCACAGATCCACCATCAGTCCGGGTCTGGGTTCCTGTAGAGATCTCAGTTCCTTCATCCCGGTCTCACTGAACCGATTCACCACATTCAGATGTTCACAGATCCACCATCAGTCCGGGTCTGGGTTCCTGTAGAGATCTCAGTTCCTTCATCCCGGTCTCACTGAACCGATTCACCACATTCAGATGTTCAGATCCACTCTCAGTCCGGGTCTGGGTTCCTCCAGAGATCTCAGTTCCTTCATCCCGGTCTCACTGAACCGATTCACCACATTCAGATGTTCACAGATCCACTCTCAGTCCGGGTCTGGGTTCCTGTAGAGATCTCAGTTCCTTCATCCCGGTCTCACTGAACCGATTCACCACATTCAGATGTTCACAGATCCACTCTCAGTCCGGGTCTGGGTTCCTGTAGAGATCTCAGTTCCTTCATCCCGGTCTCACTGAACCGATTCACCACATTCAGATGTTCACAGATCCACTCTCAGTCCGGGTCTGGGTTCCTGTAGAGATCTCAGTTCCTTCCTCCCGGTCTCACTGAACCGATTCCCCACATTCAGATGTTCAGAGATCCACTCTCAGTCCGGGTCTGGGTTCCTGTAGAGGCTCCAGTTCCTTCATCCCGGTCTCACTGAACCGATTCACCACATTCAGATCTTCACAGGATCCACTCTCAGTCCGGGTCTGGGTTCCTGTAGAGATCTCAGTTCCTTCATCCCGGTCTCACTGAACCGATTCACCACATTCAGATCTTCACAGGATCCACTCTCAGTCCGGGTCTGGGTTCCTGTAGAGATCTCAGTTCCTTCATCCCGGTCTCACTGAACCGATTCACCACATTCAGATGTTCACAGATCCACTCTCAGTCCGGGTCTGGGTTCCTGTAGAGATCTCAGTTCCTTCATCCCGGTCTCACTGAACCGATTCCCCACATTCAGATGTTCACAGATCCACTCTCAGTCCGGGTCTGGGTTCCTGTAGAGATCTCAGTTCCTTCATCCCGGTCTCACTGAACCGATTCACCACATTCAGATGTTCACAGATCCACCATCAGTCCGGGTCTGGGTTCCTGTAGAGATCTCAGTTCCTTCATCCCGGTCTCACTGAACCGATTCTCCACATTCAGATGTTCACAGATCCACCATCAGTCCGGGTCTGGGTTCCTGTAGAGATCTCAGTTCCTTCATCCCGGTCTCACTGAACCGATTCCCCACATTCAGATGTTCAGATCCACACTGTCAGTCCGGGTCTGGGTTCCTGTAGAGATCCCAGTTCCTTCCCCCCGGTCTCACTGAACCGATTCCCCACATTCAGATGTCCACAGATCCACCATCAGTCCGGGTCTGGGTTCCTGTAGAGATCTCAGTTCCTTCATCCCGGTCTCACTGAACCGATTCTCCACATTCAGATGTTCACAGATCCACCATCAGTCCGGGTCTGGGTTCCTGTAGAGATCTCAGTTCCTTCATCCCGGTCTCACTGAACCGATTCACCACATTCAGATGTTCACAGATCCACCATCAGTCCGGGTCTGGGTTCCTGTAGAGATCTCAGTTCCTTCATCCCGGTCTCACTGAACCGATTCACCACATTCAGATGTTCAGATCCACTCTCAGTCCGGGTCTGGGTTCCTCCAGAGATCTCAGTTCCTTCATCCCGGTCTCACTGAACCGATTCACCACATTCAGATGTTCACAGATCCACTCTCAGTCCGGGTCTGGGTTCCTGTAGAGATCTCAGTTCCTTCATCCCGGTCTCACTGAACCGATTCACCACATTCAGATGTTCACAGATCCACTCTCAGTCCGGGTCTGGGTTCCTGTAGAGATCTCAGTTCCTTCATCCCGGTCTCACTGAACCGATTCACCACATTCAGATGTTCACAGATCCACTCTCAGTCCGGGTCTGGGTTCCTGTAGAGATCTCAGTTCCTTCCTCCCGGTCTCACTGAACCGATTCCCCACATTCAGATGTTCAGAGATCCACTCTCAGTCCGGGTCTGGGTTCCTGTAGAGGCTCCAGTTCCTTCATCCCGGTCTCACTGAACCGATTCACCACATTCAGATCTTCACAGGATCCACTCTCAGTCCGGGTCTGGGTTCCTGTAGAGATCTCAGTTCCTTCATCCCGGTCTCACTGAACCGATTCACCACATTCAGATCTTCACAGGATCCACTCTCAGTCCGGGTCTGGGTTCCTGTAGAGATCTCAGTTCCTTCATCCCGGTCTCACTGAACCGATTCACCACATTCAGATGTTCACAGATCCACTCTCAGTCCGGGTCTGGGTTCCTGTAGAGATCTCAGTTCCTTCATCCCGGTCTCACTGAACCGATTCCCCACATTCAGATGTTCACAGATCCACTCTCAGTCCGGGTCTGGGTTCCTGTAGAGATCTCAGTTCCTTCATCCCGGTCTCACTGAACCGATTCACCACATTCAGATGTTCACAGATCCACTCTCAGTCCGGGTCTGGGTTCCTGTAGAGATCTCAGTTCCTTCATCCCGGTCTCACTGAACCGATTCTCCACATTCAGATGTTCACAGATCCACCATCAGTCCGGGTCTGGGTTCCTGTAGAGATCTCAGTTCCTTCATCCCGGTCTCACTGAACCGATTCCCCACATTCAGATGTTCAGATCCACACTGTCAGTCCGGGTCTGGGTTCCTGTAGAGATCCAAGTTCCTTCCCCCCGGTCTCACTGAACCGATTCCCCACATTCAGATGTCCACAGATCCACCATCAGTCCGGGTCTGGGTTCCTGTAGAGATCTCAGTTCCTTCATCCCGGTCTCACTGAACCGATTCACCACATTCAGATGTTCACAGATCCACTCTCAGTCCGGGTCTGGGTTCCTGTAGAGATCTCAGTTCCTTCATCCCGGTCTCACTGAACCGATTCACCACATTCAGACGTTCACAGATCCACCATCAGTCCGGGTCTGGGTTCCTGTAGAGATCTCAGTTCCTTCATCCCGGTCTCTCTGAACCGATTCCCCACATTCAGATGTTCACAGATCCACCATCAGTCCGGGTCTGGGTTCCTGCAGAGATCTCAGTTCCTTCATCCCAGTCTCACTGAACCGATTCCCCACATTCAGATGTTCACAGATCCACCATCAGTCCGGGTCTGGGTTCCTGCAGAGATCTCAGTTCCTTCATCCCAGTCTCACTGAACCGATTCCCCACATTCAGATGTTCACAGATCCACCATCAGTCCGGGTCTGGGTTCCTGCAGAGATCTCAGTTCCTTCATCCCAGTCTCACTGAACCGATTCACCACATTCAGATGTTCACAGATCCACTCTCAGTCCGGGTCTGGGTTCCTGTAGAGATCTCAGTTCCTTCATCCCGGTCTCACTGAACCGATTCCCCACATTCAGATGTTCACATGGTCACCATCAGTCCGGGTCTGGGTTCCTGTAGAGATCTCAGTTCCTTCATCCCGGTCTCACTGAACCGATTCACCACTTTCAGATGTTCACAGATCCACCATCAGTCCGGGTCTGGGTTCCTGTAGAGATCTCAGTTCCTTCTCCCCGGTCTCACTGAACCGATTCACCACATTCAGATGTTCACAGATCCACTCTCAGTCCGGGTCTGGGTTCCTGTAGAGATCTCAGTTCCTTCATCCCGGTCTCACTGAACCGATTCCCCACATTCAGATGTTCACAGATCCACCATCAGTCCGGGTCTGGGTTCCTGTAGAGATCTCAGTTCCTTCATCCCGGTCTCACTGAACCGATTCCCCACATTCAGATGTTCACAGATCCACCATCAGTCCGGGTCTGGGTTCCTGTAGAGATCTCAGTTCCTTCCTCCCGGTCTCACTGAACCGATTCACCACATTCAGATGTTCACAGATCCACCATCAGTCCGGGTCTGGGTTCCTGTAGAGATCTCAGTTCCTTCCTCCCGGTCTCACTGAACCGATTCACCACATTCAGATGTTCACAGATCCACCATCAGTCCGGGTCTGGGTTCCTGTAGAGATCTCAGTTCCTTCATCCCGGTCTCACTGAACCGATTCCCCACATTCAGATGTTCACAGATCCACCATCAGTCCGGGTCTGGGTTCCTGTAGAGATCTCAGTTCCTTCATCCCGGTCTCACTGAACCGATTCCCCACATTCAGATGTCCACAGATCCACCATCAGTCCGGGTCTGGGTTCCTGCAGAGATCCCAGTTCCTTCATCCCGGTCTCACTGAACCGATTCCCCACATTCAGATGTTCACAGATCCACCATCAGTCCGGGTCTGGGTTCCTGTAGAGATCTCAGTTCCTTCATCCCGGTCTCACTGAACCGATTCCCCACATTCAGATGTTCACAGATCCACTCTCAGTCCGGGTCTGGGTTCCTGTAGAGATCTCAGTTCCTTCATCCCGGTCTCACTGAACCGATTCCCCACATTCAGATGTTCACATGGTCACCATCAGTCCGGTCTGGGTTCCTGTAGAGATCTCAGTTCCTTCTCCCCGATCTCACTGAACCGATTCACCACATTCAGATGTTCACATGGTCACCATCAGTCCGGGTCTGGGTTCCTGTAGAGATCTCAGTTCCTTCATCCCGGTCTCACTGAACCGATTCACCACATTCAGATGTTCACAGATCCACCATCAGTCCGGGTCTGGGTTCCTGTAGAGATCTCAGTTCCTTCATCCCGGTCTCACTGAACCGATTCCCCACATTCAGATGTTCACAGATCCACTCTCAGTCCGGGTCTGGGTTCCTGTAGAGATCTCAGTTCCTTCCTCCCGGTCTCACTGAACCGATTCACCACATTCAGATGTTCACAGATCCACCATCAGTCCGGGTCTGGGTTCCTGTAGAGATCTCAGTTCCTTCATCCCGGTCTCACTGAACCGATTCCCCACATTCAGATGTTCACAGATCCACCATCAGTCCGGGTCTGGGTTCCTGCAGAGATCTCAGTTCCTTCATCCCGGTCTCACTGAACCGATTCACCACATTCAGATGTTCACAGATCCACCATCAGTCCGGGTCTGGGTTCCTGTAGAGATCACAGTTCCTTCATCCCGGTCTCACTGAACCGATTCCCCACATTCAGATGTTCACAGATCCACTCTCAGTCCGGGTCTGGGTTCCTGTAGAGATCTCAGTTCCTTCCTCCCGGTCTCACTGAACCGATTCACCACATTCAGATGTTCACAGATCCACCATCAGTCCGGGTCTGGGTTCCTGTAGAGATCTCAGTTCCTTCATCCCGGTCTCACTGAACCGATTCCCCACATTCAGATGTTCACAGATCCACCATCAGTCCGGGTCTGGGTTCCTGTAGAGATCTCAGTTCCTTCATCCCGGTCTCACTGAACCGATTCACCACATTCAGATGTTCAGATCCACACTGTCAGTCCGGGTCTGGGTTCCTGTAGAGATCTCAGTTCCTTCTTCCCGATCTCACTGAACCGATTCCCCACATTCAGATGTTCACAGATCCACTCTCAGTCCGGGTCTGACTCCCCGCAGAGGTCTCAGTTCCTTCATCCCGGTCTCACTGAACCGATTCACCACATTCAGATGTTCACAGATCCACCATCAGTCCGGGTCTGGGTTCCTGTAGAGATCTCAGTTCCTTCATCCCGGTCTCACTGAACCGATTCACCACATTCAGATGTTCACAGATCCACCATCAGTCCGGGTCTGGGTTCCTGTAGAGATCTCAGTTCCTTCATCCCGGTCTCACTGAACCGATTCACCACATTCAGATGTTCACAGATCCACCATCAGTCCGGGTCTGGGTTCCTGTAGAGATCTCAGTTCCTTCTTCCCGATCTCACTGAACCGATTCACCACATTCAGATGTTCACAGATCCACTCTCAGTCCGGGTCTGGGTTCCTGTAGAGATCTCAGTTCCTTCTTCCCGGTCTCACTGAACCGATTCCCCACATTCAGATGTTCACAGATCCACCATCAGTCCGGGTCTGGGTTCCTGTAGAGATCTCAGTTCCTTCATCCCGGTCTCACTGAACCGATTCACCACATTCAGATGTTCAGATCCACACTGTCAGTCCGGGTCTGGGTTCCTGTAGAGATCTCAGTTCCTTCTTCCCGATCTCACTGAACCGATTCCCCACATTCAGATGTTCACAGATCCACTCTCAGTCCGGGTCTGACTCCCCGCAGAGGTCTCAGTTCCTTCATCCCGGTCTCACTGAACCGATTCACCACATTCAGATGTTCACAGATCCACCATCAGTCCGGGTCTGGGTTCCTGTAGAGATCTCAGTTCCTTCATCCCGGTCTCACTGAACCGATTCACCACATTCAGATGTTCACAGATCCACCATCAGTCCGGGTCTGGGTTCCTGTAGAGATCTCAGTTCCTTCTTCCCGATCTCACTGAACCGATTCCCCCACAGCCTGAAACAGATGGGAGAATAAAGATGAAATAAACAGATCACACAACAGTGTCAGTAACAGGGGACCGGGGTTAATGTTTCAACAACACTCACAGACAAATATCACCAGAAAACCCGCGGATCCGCTGATATTTTATCACATTGAACATTAACACAAACACTCACAGGATCAGCTCCAGACTCGGGCGGGTCAGTATGAGGCGGCGGAGAGCGGGGACAGATCGGTCTGTCAGAGAGTTTGATCCCAGGTCCAGATCCGTCAGTGATGGTTTTGTACTGAGAGCGGAGACGAGATCCTCGGCACCAGAATCTGTGAGACCGACATCCCCCAGCCTGGAGATGAGAGAGACTGAGGGTGAAGGACACAGAGAGACAGGAGACGGTACAAATCCCCAGTGTTTATCAGTAACACAATTACTGATCACATTAATGTTCAGTGTCAGACACCCAGTGACTGTAAACACAATCTCCCACAGTCTGGTACTTACCCCAGTTTCTGTATTTTACACTCCGGGTTCCTCAGAGCCGCAGACACCAGTTTCACTCCTGAATCTCCCAGTTTATTATCACTCAGGTTCAGCTCCGTCAGTGATGGGTTTGTACTGAGAGCGGAGACGAGATCCTCGACACCAGAATCTGTGAGACCGACATTGCTC
>NW_026779707.1:0-72500 GCF_030144855.1 Hypanus sabinus
GGAACTGTCTGTCCATGTCCACGCCTGCGCGAGACAGGTCCGGCCGTCTTGACACTACCTAGCGTTGGGGACTGTCTCGTCTGGTGTTCTCTGTAATGAGTCCCGGCCCTACGTCCTGTACCCTAGGAAGGTTCCTGGCTCTGTGTTCCTTGTTCCTGTCTCTCCGTAGCCTCTTTTTTCTCGTCATGTCCATGTGCCTCGCCCAGCACGGGAGTATCTTGCCCAGCCCGGTGCTGGGATTCCCTCGTCCTGTGCTGAGTTTCACTTGTCCCGTCCAGGAGTCTGTCGTCCCGTCCTGTCCCTCGTCCTTGTCCTGTACCTCGTCAAGTCCTCGCCTTTTCTGGACTTCGAGCCCGAGTCAAGAACCAGATTCTGGGTCCTTGTCTAGTCTCTGGCTCGGAGTCCAAGGCCAGGCTCCGAGTCCTTAGTTCCATGTCTTGGAACCCTATCCTAGTCTAGTCCAAGATCAGGCCCGGAATCCTTGTCTCGTCAGGGTCCATGTCATGCCCAGTGCTCTTTCTTCTTCACTTCCCTTGCTTCCTTCTCACGCCTCGTCCTGTTCCTGGTAGTTCAATGTCTGTGTCTTGCTTTTGGGTTCACTCCCTTTGCCCCCGTATGACAGAGTGTTCTTTTCGTTGTCTAATTCGCAATATCCATGCAGAGTTTGCTGATTTCACATTGCTCCCCGACTGGTGTTTGTAGGCTATACATTTCAGATTATGTCTCCTCTTCGGTAGCTCTTACTTCTCTTCTGAAAGTTTGCCAGCAGTCAACTTATCTTAGTCTGCTTCCAGTAAGATCCATCATGGCCTAAAGCAGCTAATGGAGACCAGCTGGCGATGACAGCTGACATTGACACGTTGACACTTTGGGCCGTAACGTTGCTCTGTGTTCTATGACACGTGATATTCAGCACGTGAGAATTGCATAAGTAGTGTTCAGGCCCCTATAATTGATGAGTGAAAATACTAAAATAGAACCCGTATTTCAACAGAAATCGAGAATTGAATAAAAAGCGAAAACAACATACAGACAGAGAAGCGGAAAACTGCAGATGCTGAAAATCCAAGCAACAGACAGAAAAAGCAGGCCTGACGGTACCTATCGAAAGCATTACTCTTATGGACATAGTACAAACACAGGAAAATCGCTGGAGCCTAATATTATCGATCTAATGTTACTTGGAGAAGTATCACAGGAAAGGGTAAGGGCTTTTTGGAAGAACTTTGTATCCGTTCTAGCTACTGGATCGGTCGGGCAGGATGAAAAGCAAACAATGCCATTCCTTTTTTTTAAGGAGAACATAGATAATCCATAGAAATAGAGGCGGGTGAGTTTCCCGTGTGTAACATGAAGAGATAGGAGAAGATTTTAGGGAGATCATGGTCTCTATAAGGTATGCTAATTATCGACATTCCGTATCCCGCCAGCGGAACATGTCATGCGTTAAATAAAACACTACTCAGAGTTTGGTGGAGATCTCCTCTGCGTCTGCGATTATTGATGTTCCGGAGAGATTACCGCTGGAACGGCTGCTGTTTCTAGCCTAATTGCAAGGGGAACGTTTAGCAGGATACATAACCACATTGATGCACAGAACGATATTGGAGTCCAAGTTGAAAGGTCACTGGAGTAGGCGTTACGTGGATATAGTGCTGAAGAAGGCAGGCAGGTTCTTCCACTTCAACATTCCGTGCATTGGGTATAAGTGACAGGATGTCATTGGACAGTTGAAAATAATTTTGGTCCGGCATCGCTTAGAAAGCCGTGGGCAGTTCCAGAAGCACAGACCAGGAAGCAGGCATTTTGAGTGCTTATTACAAAGAACGTTTCTGCAAACGTCGATTGCTTCAGCTAGCGTTTCCGACCTTGAGAGAAGGTGTGACAGACAGAGCATTATGAAAAGATTCTGCAGAACAACCAGTCAGAATCGTATTCCTGCGATTGAAGTATAAACTAATAAAGGCAAGCATTCAAGCTGAGAATGGAAAAAGACCGAAGTTCGTGTGCAGGGCAAGATTTTCAGAAGGAGATTTGAGGGGGCCTGGGAATCCTTGTCGTTTAGTGGTCGGAATGGTGTTCAAGATGTTACCTATTGTTGTGGTCCTTATTGACACATCGTTATTTCTGAAAATTCACTCCTTTTAACGTGGGATCTTGAGCCATGACAAATAATGCAAGATCCTGACGAAGATAGCATTTGAACAGCAAGCAGGAAGACATCTGTTTAATATCAGAGGTATAAATGGCATACGAACATAAGCTTAATTAGATAATTATCGATGCGTAATAAGATTCATGTCTCAGAAATAGTCGTTGACGCGGAGTAATCAACAAAATTAAAAGACCTATAAATAAGGGCGTTTAGTGACACAAAAATGCCAGATTAAATACACTGTGATCCAAAATTGTCAAACAATAACAGATAAAGTCTTCCAAGGTGGGTGTGGTCACTGTATCGGCCGTTGGTTGGTTGGATAAAGGTTGACTGCATTCTCTGTACTTCCCTTGCCTGAGTGTGACCGTATTGATGTAAAGACAATTATAATAGGCATGCATAGTTGATATCGATGTTCTGTGATTGCCCACGTGATACCTACAGCGACCAGTGCAAAGTCTTATACAGGAGGGAATAACTTTAAGATGGCTTGAGAGAAAATATCGCCCAGATTTAGGAAACAGTTTTGAAACACAGACAGTCGATTCCCTATCAATAGATTGCTTTAGGAGGGAATAAAGTGTGGAAAAATCATATGTTCCAGGAATATGAGTGAAATATTTTACAGATAATTATCGCACTACCCTGGTTAATATCCTGCTTGGCAAACGCGGGGATGGCAAGTTCATAATATTGCAGTTCGGACTCATCTCCACGCAGTGCATTTGCGAGAATATTTTACTGTCTCCAGCCTCCACGCCATAAGTAACAAAATTGCTTCTGACTTCTCAACTACTAGATGTATGTCCCTTCTAATTACCGTGTTTTGATAGTCAGAAATTAATAATTAATCTTTAAGTATTCAATTGTAAACTCTCCTGAGACCGCGTTTTGAACCTTCATCGCTCACTCACTCTGTTGCATCTAGATTCACAAATTTTGGGGGCCATGTCCATAGTACACTCAAAGCTGATACGCAGAATGACCATGTGGTTAAGAAGGCATGCTGTGCATTGGCCTTCATCAATCGTGGAATTGAGTTTAACAGCCGGGAGGTGATGGTGCAGCTATATAGGAACCTGGTAACACCCCACTTAGTGTACTGTGCTCATTTCTGCTCGCCGCACTACAGAAATGACGTGGAAACCATAGAAAGCGTGCAGAGTAGATTTACAAGGATGTTGCCTGGATTGGGAAGCATGCCTTATGACAATAGGTTGAGTGAACTCGGCCTTTGCTCCATGGAGAGACGGAGGATGAGAGGTGACCTGATAGAAGTGTATAAGACGATAAGAGGCATTCATCGTGTGGATAGTCAAAGGTTTTCCCCAGGTCTGTAATAGCTAGCACAAGTGGG
Organism: Hypanus sabinus; assembly: GCF_030144855.1. Taxonomy (NCBI): domain Eukaryota; kingdom Metazoa; phylum Chordata; class Chondrichthyes; order Myliobatiformes; family Dasyatidae; genus Hypanus; species Hypanus sabinus. The sequence goes on from NW_026779707.1 coordinate 3,516, forward strand.
CATAGTTTTAAGGTGCTTGGAAGTATGTACAAAGCAGATGTCAGGGGTAAATATTTTTTATGCAAAGTGTTGTGGGTTTGTGGAATGGGCTGCCAGCAGCGGTGGTGGAGGCGGAAACAATCGGATCTTTTAATAGACTCCTGGATGGCTACATGGAGCTTAGAAAAATAGAGGGCTATGAGTAAAGCTTTGCTAGCTCCAAGGTAGAGATATGTTCGGCACAGATTTGTGGGCCGAAGGGCCTGTACTGCGCTGTAGGTTTTCTATGTTTCTCTGTACTATGTAAAAGTGCGTAAAACACCCTGCTAACAACAGTGTGTATGGCCTGTCGATCCCCTTCCCAATACCTCTTTTTTCTACTTTCACATAACCAGTGTTTACAAAATACTGGTATACTGGTGCCCGTTTGATTTATCCTATGGCTATCTCCCAGTCTCTCTCTCCAGCAATTTGTAAATGCATAATATCCTTGAATTCTGCATTGAACGTACTGAGTTCGTAACATCTTTCATACAGTTCCCGAAAACTTACACTCTGTTCCATCGTGCCACTTTCCAGAGGGCGTGTTTGCTGGAAAACACCTTCTGCAGTGAAGTGTTGAGCAAACGAGACAGAAAGGCAGACAGACAGAACGGAAGAAATGAACGTGGAGAGAGAGAGAGAGAGAGAGAGAGAGAGAGAGAGAGAGAGAGAGAGAGAGAGAGAGAGAGAGAGAGAGAGAGAGAGAGAGAGAGAGAGAGAGAGAGAGAGAGAGAGAGAGAGAGAGAGAGAGAGAGAGAGAGAGAGAGAGAGAGAGAGCTTACATAACTTTTTTGGGTATAACACCGTGTTATTATCACTCGGGAGCATGCAGGCACAACATGCACAGCTGTTTGTAGGCGTCACAGTGCTGTTAGGGTGGTAACGTTGTCGTCTCTGTGGATGTTCTGTTCCCACTGATATTGGTGATGATGCTATCGTGCTCCTGCTAGTGGTGCTACGGAGACGGTGGGACGCAGTGAAAGGACTTAGGTTGTTAACACGAAGAATAACGTGAAGTGTACGGATCTCCAGAGAGGTGAGTGTTAGTAACAGACTCAGGGATTGCATGAGGAGAGCATCAGATGATATCACGGAAAGACGACTCTGGATTAAGAACCCCAATGATTTAGGGGGAGTAGGATTCCGAAACGGATAAGATAGGAGCAGTGACACTTCAGGACCTTGACACAGAGTGCACTTTGCAAAGAGGGTGAGGGGAGATCACACCACCTCCTCCAGCTGCTCGCTGTACTTAGTCCGAGTCACGGCGTAAAGAGCTGTATGTGTGCAGCAGCTCAACGGCTGCAGCATCAAGCCCAGTTCTCGCAGGGAATCAAGGGGAAACAGAATCAGATAATGCTACAGTCTGTTCCAAACAGAATACACCATAAATACAGCCCAAAATAGGATGAAATTCCCTGAGATCACTAGCAACAATGTAAGCGATTGTCTGCGGCTCTTCATTAATGGGGCACTGGGACTCTTTCCATTGATTGAGCCATGGAGTCTCCTTCGGCCTCTACTGGCGAATGGTCAAAATGACGTGCCTGATGGTCAAACTGTTCAGCAGCAGAATCAGGACAAACGGGAACAGTGGAGTAAGGAGGAAGTGTACCAATCCGATGGCTGCGAAGATTTGGTGTAAAATACCGAATTGCTCTCCTGCAAAGCACTGATGAAATGAACATGGAATATATCCCGGACAGCGAAAAGTACAACAATAAATTCTTTAAACAGCTCAGCACAGTCACTGTCGCCAGAACGCAAAACGTTTTTCCCTCTGTACGATATTTTGTTTTCAGTCTCTGGCAACAAATGATAACACATCGATCAAATGTAAAAGCGACAGTGAACCAAACAGTCTGCAGTGACGTAGAACAGAACGGCGTGGATGTTACATATGCACACACGGATTAAACGCCAAAAAACTTTCACTGGTATGTAAGTATACGGAATCTTGCCTCAATATCATATCTAAGATTATGACCAGTAGATCCGCAGCTGCCATGGCAACCATGTAACGAATAACATTCGTGGAGATGCCGCACTGCCCCAGCCAGGATAACTACCCTCACGACTTATACTGTGAGTTGAAATAAACACTGCTAAGATGTATTGAAACATTTTCACAGCAAACAATTTTAATCGATTACTTACTTCTACAGTCAGATATAGGAGGGAACATTTACAAATGCAGAGACTTAAGCTGAACATTCCTTCCTCTTCTCTAATATAATCATATGCTCTTCCATTCAGAGGCTGTGTCCTATTATCCTAGATTGTCCACGTTCGATAACATCCTTTCACGATACATTCAATACATTTCAAATAGTTTACCCCGATTCTTCTGAACTCAATTTACACCGAGTAAAAGTCGACAGGAGCTGTGTTTTCATCTAATATCTGTTATTGGTAACTTGCGTATTTAGAATTGAAGCGAGATTGCTATCCATAATAATTACCTGGCGAGTGGCAGTTTGTGCGGGAGCAGTTGCTTTCAACTCCAGCAACAAATTCTCAATTGGATTCTGACCTGAACTCTGATCTGGGCAATGCAGGACATCAAATTTGCTGTTTTTAAGCCATTCCTTTGCAGTTTTCGTTTTATGCTTGGTTCTTTCTCTTGCTGCAAAATAAATCTCCCGAGTTTTTTTTCTTTATTTTGCAGACAGCATCAGGATTCCCACTAGAATTTCCCTGAACGTTGCTCCATTCATTTCTGCCTAGACCTTCACAAACCTTTTTAGGCCTGCTGCAAGAAAGCATCCTGACAGCAAGATGTAGCCACCACTATGCTTCACGTAGGGATGATGTGTTTTTGATGATTGTGGGGTGTTTGACTTACGGCAAACATAACGTTTAGCCTGAAGGCCAAAACTCTAAATTTCATCAGACCATAGGACTTTCTTCCAGCTGATCTCAGTCTTCCACATGCCTTCTACAAACTTATCCGAGATTTCATGCGAGTTTTTTTTCAACAGTGGCTTCAAAACAACAAGAAAAAAAAAACAATTAAAAAATGCATCCATCTTCTGAATTCTACATTTCAATAACCTTTTTCTTGCGGAGTTGTTTGGAGTGTTATTTTGTCTTCATGAAGAAGCTTTTGCAAGGATACTAATTCAACAGTAGTTGGATCTTTCAGAGATACGTGTAGTTTTACTACAATCAATTAAAACAGCTTGATTGCACAATCTGATATCCATATAACAGATTATGTGACTTCTAAAAACAGCTGGCTGCACCAGTAAATGATCTGGTGCGTCATGTTAAATGTTGTCAATACTTATACAATCAATCATTTTTGTTTCTTTTTTTAAATTTGTAATTAATTGCGGTCACTTTGTGGGGATCTGCTTTTACGTTATTACGAAACAATATTTTTCTGTTGACCTATGTCTAAAAAGCAAAATAGAATCCACCGTGATTTAGGGCTGTAAATCAATAAAACAGGAACATTTCCAAGAGATGGGGCGAATACTTCTTGAAGGGACCTATGATGATTCATACAATCACCGAGTAACACAATATTGGAAGTCTCACTTCAGTCCAACTCATTGAAATGTGTCGAACAGCGAGCTAGTTCTACTGTGAAGGGAACAGATTTATCCAAGCGTGCTTATATATAAGTCTATTAATTTTGTTGATTAACCCGCGTCAATGACTATTTCTGATAATTCATTCTAATTACGCATCGCCATTTGCCTAATTAAGCTTACATTCGTATTCCAGTTATACCACTTACATTAAACATATGTCCTCTTGCTTGCTTTTCAATGTCTATGCTCGGCATGATCCTCAGACCTTCAGCAGAAAAGTAAGAGCTACCGAAGAGGAGATATAATCAGAAATGTATAGCCTACAAACACCAGTCAGGGTGGAACGTGAAGTCAGGAAACTACGTATGGATATTGCGAATTAGGCAACGACAAGAACACACGGTGTCTGCTAGGTATTCTGACGATAATAGGGAAATAGGGAATGATAGGCATACTTCACGAAAGCGTTCCGAAAATATGCAAAATTGTACGAGACGATGAGATGAAGATACGCCAGGAGATGTTTATGTTTTTTTCAAATTTGGAAAGATGAAAATCTGATCGTTGGAATATCATGTTTGATTGAACACCAACCGGCCAGTGGATTTAGGGAATTTTGTAAGTGGATAATTCTCATATTGTGGCTCAGGTGGTTTGATTGTCTGTGAGAAACAGCATTTGGACACACACTACTTGTTCGTGATTATTTTCGTCTTATTCTAATTTTGTTTTTAAAGCCGAATAGATAACAAACCATGGAATAACGTAATTGCAAATGTTGACCAGAATTGGGATAATTTATTCTATTCAGTATCTGTAACTCACCTAAACTGTCGGCAGCATTAAATTTGTTGTCATTACCAGAACTCGGCCCATTGTGTTGCTTCACGATCGAAAGTTGCTGCACGTGTAAACTTCTTTATTTCAGAGTAGAATTGAAGCAGTACAATGTAATGCTGAGAATGTGACTTCAGGTTTCAGATCAGAAACGCCAGCTGAGTATTTGCTGTGAAGATCGCCCAGAAAATAGCTGAAAGTGTTGGACATTGATAGGTGAGATTGACTATGTCCCTCTGTATATGTTTACGCTTCCGGTCACTGAAGTATATGTTCCGGGATACAAGCTGGTGACACCGGCGATAATACTTATACCAGTACACCAATTGAACAGGTGCATTGTTGCAAAATCGACCCATGAAGCGAGTGAACAGCGTAAACCACAGTTCCTCTTAGGGGACACACAGATAATATAAACATGCGTGGAATCTCTAATTTTAGACTCACGGTCTTTAACATTCTGCTCAGAGAACATGTTCTGGTATTTTATGCTCAGCGACCACGAGAAGACTTACAACTCCTCGTTTTGCAGGAGCAAGCAGATTACCAGGAGGAGTCACGCTACGACTGTGGTTGAGTTTCTGCCTTATATACTCATTGCATTTATCCGCTTTATCCTGCTCAACGTCTGCAGCATTATACACGATCAAAACTCGCAAAAAAAAGAAAAACTCTCGGATCTCAGAAATGAAGAGAGACATAAAGATACGGAGGTATAGAGCCGAAACCATCTATCAATTTGCTACTTCTGAGCTCCGGATATATATTTTGTGCTGCGTGTTGTCACCGATTCTATATTTCCAATAGCGTTCATTGTGCGAGCAGCCGTGTTGCCATTCGGAACTGTGCTGTTGCTGCGCATTCTGAGCTCCTGCACACATATGATTCGTTACGCCACGATTCATAGAGTAGGGAACAGTTATAGGAGGTGCTGACATGTCGCCTTCCACGAAATAAGATGCACTCAGCGCCAATACATCGACGCATTTTGAACCATAGTCATCAATCTATTCAGAATCATAAGGATTAACAGTGAATGCCAGGAAAACTTTCACTCCACTGATAAAATACAGCAACACTGATATTTCCTCCAGTGCACTAAAAAAACCTGATTGTAAAATAAAGGAACTGCATCCCATTTTAGCACTGCATGAACATACTACTAAACATGCGGTGTGTTATCCAATTAATATGTGCGTGAGAATATTGCAAGCAATGTCTACTCATATCAATTACAATGCCACTTTTGGCCAATCTCATTTGCTGCATATAAAGGTACTGTAGACTGTCCATATCAGTTTGGCGGGAAATAGAAACTCCTTTCATGTTGAACTTGCATTGAATAACGTTCTTGTTTCACATGCTGCTGCTCCTAAATTCTGTGCCACAGTAATGCAGCCATTAAAACTAATCAATGTAAATATCTGTACACCATGTACAACACACACATCAGTCTTTTCGTTCTGTATAAATGTATGTCTATATTCTTGCTGTTAACACTCATAAATATTGTATATGCAGATTTATATCAGTCCCATAGTTCGTGTACAAGACAGTGACCAATTAGTAAGAAACAGTTGACGTATAATGCCATTTCACTTATTTATCATTCTTAATTTGTTAATCCTACATTTGATTCTTTTCCTATCAATAACTATGACGCCATGAATAATTTGCTTTTTGTTTTGATTCTAGTGATTTGTCATTGATGAATCATTTGTTAACTAAAACTTCATAATAAAATTGTGTTCTATGTGCATCCAATGAGATAATTTACTGAAAGGCACAAGCGTGCTTCAATGCAATCAATCATTGTTATTAACAACCTACCTTCGCTTTGCAAACTGTAAGTGAAGAAAAATGTTTTTTTTAACCAAGTAATGAAAGCCCAAGTGGCTAATAATTAATTAGAATATGTAAGAGAAAAATCTTCAATGGAAAATACAGTATAACCTACCTTTCTCACTTCAGTGCAGATTTGAAACTCACCCATTTCCTTTAGTTGGTTTCTAGTTCCTGGATTGATGCCAGGATTTCAGTTTGCCATCAGATACATTCCTCCTCACTGAATTATGGTTCAGTTATGTACACCACCATGCTGACGAAGCAGATTTGTCTGATAGATCTATCACTAAGCCAAATACGTTCACTAGTCAAGGGTTGCATCTCTTTAATGCATCTGCATCTCTTAACCGGAAAATAGTGTAATTGTCATACCACAGTGCCCAAAATCCATCCTGAAGACTTTGTCTCATTCATGGATTCACAATGTAAGGCAGTCATTTCAAACAATGACCTTTCACTGAAATGAGAAATCAATAAACTTTCTGTGCATGCATATTGAGGGTATTAACGAACACAAATGTCATGATAGTGTTACCAGAAAGATGAGGGTGATACATGTCGGTTTTACATTCATGTCATTCAATGACAATGAAGTGAAACTAAAGAAGGCAATGTTGTGAAATGTAAGATGCAAAAGGGACCTTACTTTAGATCTATTGTCCCATGAAATTTTAATAGTAAGATATTATTAACTGTTATTGTACTCTTTTATTTTGCATGCAGCATCTCTTCCTGAGGTTTAGCAAATGGAGCTCAAATGTATAACCATATGACCATAAATGAAAACCATATAACCATATGTATAACCATATAACAAAAACGCCTCCAGCAGAGACTCCGGCACTGTAGCTCAGAAGGGTAGGGAAAGAAATAATAAGTCAGTAGTAATAGGGGGCTCGATAATTACGGGGTCAGACATAAAAACACCCGAATCTATGTAATGTAACGCGATTTTCCTCTGTTACCGCGATGGCTCTGTTGTAGCCATCGAAATACCTTCAAGTACCAAACTGCTAACAATCTCAGATTTGTGGAAGGAAGTCGGAGGATCAGAACGGGAATGCGGCGGGAGCCATTATGATTTTTTCCTCTTCTCATCGGAGTTCAGAGAGTCGGGACTGCGCAGGCGTGTGACGTCGGGCAATGAAGCGCGGAAGATTTTAAAGGAACACTGACTTATAAAGCGGGCAGCGTCGTTTGAGGGCACAAGATTGAGCCGTGGGCAGAGTAAAGTTTTAACGGTTTTGCCTCAACGGGCTTAGGTGGAAGCGCGCCAGACAAGGTAGGTTTAGGTTTCAGTTTTTCCTGTCATTGGTGGTAAGGGGGAAGTATGAGTGTGAGGGCAGCTTGTTGTCCTCGGTGTCGTATGTGGGAGGTCCTGGAGTCTGCTAGACTCCCGGATGTCCACATTTGCACCAGGTGCGCCGAGCTGCAGCACCTAAGGGACCGTTTTAGGGAACTGGAGCTGCAGCTCGATGACCTTCGTCTGGTCAGGGAGAGTGACGAGTTGATAGGAAGGAGTTACAGGCAGCTGGTCACACCGGGGCCACGGGAAGCAGACAAGTGCTTCAGGGTTAGGAGAGGGAAGTGGAAGAGTCAGCTACCCGACCTGACTCTTCCTGACTGAAGAGGCTGCACCTCTTGAAAATAAGTACACCTGCTTGAGTACTGTTGGTGGGGTGCGGGGGGTGGGGAGACAGCCTATCAGGTAGAAGCAACAGTGTCCGTGCCTCCAGCAGAGACTCCGGCGCTGTAGATCAAAGGGTAAGGAATGAAAGAAGAAGCCAGTAGTAATAGGGGTCTCGATAATTACGGGTTCAGACACACGATACTGTGGACGCGATCAGGTGACGCGGATGGCAGTTTACCTCCCTGGTGCCAGGGTCCTGGATGCTTCTGATCGCGTCCAAGATATCCTGAAGTGGGTGGGTGAGGAGCCAGAGGTCGTTGAACATAAAGGTACCAATGACAAAGGTAGGAAAAGGGAAGAGGTTCTGAAGGAGAATATAGGGAGTTAGGAAGGAGGTTGAGAAGAAGGACCGCAAAGGTTGTAATCTTGGTATTACTGCCTGTGCCACGCGTCCATGAGATTAGGAATGGAATAAGGTGAAGGATAAATGCATGGCTGAGGGATTGGAGCAGGGGCCACGCAGGGCTTCAAGTGTGACCTGTACAAAAAGGACGGGTTACACTTGAGTCATTGGGTAACCAATATCCTGGCGGGAACGTTTAATAGAGCTGTTAGTGAGGGTTTAAACTAATTTGGCAGTGGGATGGCAACCGGAATAATGGAGCGGAGGAGAGGAAAAACAGAAGTAGATGCTAGGAAGGACAGCGAGGTGAAGGAGCACATTTTTAGCCATTGGGATGAGTTGCAATGCAATAAAGTTGCAGTGCAATCAATGCAAAATGCACCAAATACATGGAATTAAGGTGTTATACTTAAAGGCACGCGGCATAAGGAATAAGGTGGATGATCTTTTTGTACAATTACAGATTGGCACGTATGATAACGTGGCTAAAGGATGCATGTCTCTGGGAGCTGAACGTCCCAGGATACATGGTGCATCAGAAGGATTAGCAGGTAGATAGAAGGGGTAGCGTAGCTTTAATGGTAAGAAATGATATTAAATCATTAGAAAGAGTTGACATAGAATCGGAAGGGACAGAATCTTGTTGAGTTGAACTAAGAAATCTCAGGGGTAAAAGGACCCTGATGGCAGTTATCCACAGGCCTCCAAACAACTGCAGTGATATGGACTACATATTACAACAGGAAATAGAAAAAGACTTGCCGGAAGGGTTGTGTTATGATAATTGTAGGGGATTTTAATATGCGAGTGGATTGGGAAAATCGGTCGGCACTGTGCCTCAAAACAGAGTATTTGTAGAATGTCTACGAGATGGCTTTTTAGAAAAGCTTGTTGTTGAGCCCACTAAGGGATCGGCTGCACTGGATTGGGTATTGTGTATTGAACCAGATTTGATTAGAGAGATGCAAATGAAGGAATACTCAGGCGGCAGTGATCATAACATTATTGAGTTCACTGTGAAATTTGAGAAAGAGAAGCCGAAATCCGATGTGTCGTTATTTCAGTGGAGTAAAGGAAATTACAGTGGCATGAGAGCGCAACTGGCCAAAGTTGACCGGAAAGGGACACTAGCGGGAAGGAAGGCAGAGCAGAAGTGGCTGGAGTTTATGCGAGAAATGAGGAAGGTGCAAGTAGAAAATATATTCCAAAGAAGAAAAAATCTTCGAATGGGAAAACTATGCAACCGTGGCGGACAGGAGAAGTCAAATCCAAATTAAAAACAAAGCAGATGGCATACGAGGAAGCAAAAAATAGTGCGAAGACAGAGGATTTCGAAGTTTTTAAAAACTTACAAAAGGAAACTAAGAAGGTCATTAAGAGGGAAACGATGAACTATGAAAGGAAGCCTGCAAATAATATCAACGAGGATACTAAAACCTTTTTCAAGTAAATCAGGATTAAAAGACAGGTGAGAGTAGATAAAGGACCGATAGAAAATGATGCTGGAGAAATTGTAATGGGAGTTAAGGAGATGGCGGAGAAACTGAATGAATATTTTGCACCAGTCTTCACCGAGGAAGACATCAGCAATATACTGGATATTCAAGGGTGTCAAGGAAGAGAAATATGCGCAGTCACAATTACGACAGAGAAAGTACTCAGGAAGCTGAATATCTAAGGGTAGATAAATCTCTGGACCAGATGGAATACACCCTCGTATTCAGATGGAAGTAGCAGTGGAAACTGCGGAAGCATTAGCAATGATCTTTAAAAAGTCGATAGATTCTGGCCTGGTTCCGGAAGACTGGGAGATTGCAAATGTCACTCCACTATTTAAGAAAGGGGCAAGGAAGCAGAAAGGAAATTGTAGACCTGTTATCTTGGCATCGGTGGTTGGGAAGTTGTTGGAATCGATTGTCAAGGATGAGGTTATGGGGTATCTGGAGGCATACGACAAGAAAGGCAGAACTCAACATGGTTTCCTTAAAGGAAAATCCTGCCTGACAAACCTAATGCAATTTCTTGAGGAAATTACAAGTAGGCTACACAAGGAAGATGCAGTGGATATTGAGTATTTGGATTTTCAGAAGGCCGTTGACAAGGTGCCGCACATGAGGCTGCTAATCGAGATGATAGTCCATGGAATTATGGGAAAGTTATATACTTGGATAGAGCGTTGGTTGATTGGCAGGAAACAGAGAGTGGGAATAAAGGGATCCCATTACTGTTGGCGGCCGGTTACCAGTGGTGTTCCACAGGTGTTGGGGCCGTTTCTTTTTATGATGTATGTCAACGATTTGGATTACGGAATAGATGGCTTTGTGGTAAGTTTGATGATGATACAAAGATAGGTGGAGGGGCCGGTAGTGCTGAGGAAACAAAGAGTCGGCAGAGAGACTTAGATAGATTGGAGAAATGAGCCAAAAAATTAACAAATGAATTACAAATTCATAAAGTGTACGGTCATGCACTTTGCTAGAAGAATTAATCGAACAGACTATTATTTATATGGGGAGAGAATTCAAAGTTCTGAGATGCAACGGGACTTGGGAGTCCTCATGCAGGAAACCCTTAATGTTAAATTCCAGGTTGAGTCGGTGGTCAAATCTTACAAAATAAATCGTCTTCACGATGAATGCCTGCTTTAAAAGCAGCACCGATATAAAACTGTCCTATTAAATAGTTGAAGCCAGGTATCATGGAAAATAACATGAAAAAACACACATTATAAATTCTTCTAAACTAAATAGATTGTAATATCCCTTGAGGAGCCAAATACATGATACGGCGAGAGAGTGAGTGTAAATAGTTTAACGTAAGTGTTTGGGTAATTGGTTGTCACTAATGTCGCTGGCGTGATAGCCACGCTGATTACCTCAGGGAATTGTTCTCAACTCAATAAATGTCTGGAAAACCGATCACCAGTCCATCTGAGCAGATGAAACGTTCCGTACAACTGAACGCTGCTTCTGACGGAATATGGGATATCCGGCGATTTACTACATCCCGGTTATTTTCTATCCCACTCTGGTAGCGGTTGGTGTCCCCGGTAAGATGCCGGAGCTGGTTACTTTATGTATGGTGCCGTCGTTACTGCGCTGCGGTATCCGCACTGTTACTAAGCACAGATGCAACTATTGGCTGAAATGTGTTTCTGGAATTGAGGATTCCAGCATCTGATTGTTTTATTTTCATTTTCTTATTTTGATCGAAGTGATTTTTTACTTGTTAATTACGTTCGTGCTGATATTGAAATTGTTTCATAATTTCACCTGGCTAGGCTTTCTGAACTGATGCTGGTGTCTGTTTTTCTAGCTCAGAGTTTCTATCAGTGTAGATACTTCGACCTTATAACAACGTGGCAGATTATTTAAATGGCGATCCGGTCTATTTTCGACACGTAGGTCTGTTCTTACATAAGTCAGGATAAAATTGTTTTGTATCTTTTGTTTACACTTTTCACCAGTGCAGACAACCCCATCAGTATTTCACCTTTAATAATTGAAATGGTGTTTACTGGGACGTTCGCCCGATCACCGGTACGTGAGTCGTGGAACAGATTATTTTCACTGAACTGTCGGAAGGTCACCAATGCACTGACATTCACAAGCGTCATTGCCCTGCAGCCGGAATGCAGCGACGGAGACCGCACATTCTGGACTCCCGCCATTCACTTCCAAACAGATCATATCCATGGGGGCATTCAGAGAGATGCCGCTGACAATATTTCAATTTTGCTTTCCAATTTCTTGAGATCAATTTACCGGCGATTGTGATCATATCTCAGAGAAAATGCGGAGTCTGCAAATGCATCACCCGTTACCTGGACGGAATGGGTTCAGCGGATCTGATGGTGGTTTTCGTTGTTGCTTTAGTTGAACAGACCAACAATATCTATATTTATTCTATTTATATTTATTTTTCTCCAATTTATTGCAGTTAATTTAACGGCGATAGTGATCCTATTTCGTGGAAAATGCGGACTCTCCAAATGTATCACCCGTTACCTGGTTGGAATGGCAACAGCGGATCTGATGGTGGTTATCGTTGTTGTTTTATTGGAACAGACCAACAATATCTACATGTATTCTAGATCTCTGCTTATCACTCCTGTATGCGCTCTGACACTTGTATTTGGGAGGGTAGCGACGGACTGTTCTGTTTGGTTGACGGTCAGTTTTACCTTCGATCGTTTCATCGCAATATGTTGCCAAAAGCTACGGGAACGATACTGCACTGAGAGAACAGCAACGATGGTTATCGTGACCGTGGTTATAGTGAGCTGCGGGAGATGTGTCCCGTTATACTTTGCCATTGAACCTTACGTCATCATTGACAACACGCCGTGGCGGTGCACCGCCATATCTGAATACGCTACTTCACCCGTGTGGAAAGGATACGCAATGCTGGACAGTATTTCAAAACCGTTGCTACCAATCGGCTTAATCCTGGCGTTTAACGGATTAACCGGAAGGCATATCGTTGTGGCAAATAGAGTCCGCAGAAGGCTTCGGCACAGCAGCGACAATCAGAAAGATGCCGAGGTGGAAAAACGCAGAAGATCGATGACTTTGTTGTTTTCTATATCAGCTAATTTCATATTATTGTGGATGCCCTACGTAGTCCATTCCCTGAAATGGCAAACGCAAAACTATTTTTACCAGGACAGATATTTGAGTTCCCCGGTATACATCTTACAACAATTTGGGTACATGTTACAATTTCTCAGTATATGTACCAATACTTGTATCTATACACTGACACAGAGGAAATTCAGAGAAGAGCTGAGGAATGGAATGACGTATGTGTTTACATTAAATGGTCATCTGTGTAGATAACGCCCGCGTCTAATGATAATACCGCGGAGTTTTCAAATAAAGCTGTTTTACAATGAACAGGTTTGGCAAATACGTCTGGAATTCAATCAGTCATATGCCTTTGTCTCCCGGAAAATGCAGAATAGGCGGAAGATTGCTGACTTCATACAGTTCAGGTTGGTAACAATCCAAACGCTCAGTGCTGTTGTTATGATTGTTACTTCGTTTTACGTTTGTTCCAAACTATCACAGACACTCGACTGTCACAAGAGCAACGGATGGCTTCAGGATTATCCATGTTTTAGGGTCGGGGAAAGGGTTTAAAGACAGTGCGATGGCAAACCAGGGATAGTACCGCAGATGCAGAAAGGGGGGCAACGTAGAGCATTCGTTTATTAATGGACTGTGAGACGAACACGGAAGCATGAAGGGTGCGACCACACTATATGGAGTATTCTGCTAAGCCGTCCACCAGTTTAACAAAAGAAAAAATGCAACAGGAACAGTGGGAAACGATCGGGAAGCGGAACGTTACATGTGCCATACTATTAGAACGGAGAACTAAAACTTCCCTTATATTCATTGGCATCTCATCATGGTAACAGGTTTAGGTATGGCATAATTGCTCAGTTGTGTCCAAGAGGGATTCGTATCAGTATCAGAAGGCAGGCGGGCTCGCGAACAGTCCGTACTGTATCTAATATTGGAAAAGGAAACCTGTCAGATGTCAGATCTCTCCGCGGGTCAGCAGTTCAGAACGATGGGGCAGAACTCGCCGACATTTTCCTTGCACAGGGATAGGAGCAGGGTGCATGGAATTTGGGTTCTGCGATGTATGGTGATACCTGGCAGCAACTTAGGAACGTAAATATGGAAAGGATGTACTCAGGGAGTACTCAGCGATGTACTCAGGGAGATTGTTTAGGGAGTACTGACATGGGGTTCAGCAAGGGCTTGCCTCATTGACGCAGGGAAAGGATGACAGTGTAAAGGGATCCCGGCTGACAAGAAAGTTGGAACAGCTCGCCAAGGGTAAGAAAAAAAAAACGATATTTAAGTTTTAGGAAGAAAGGATCGGGTAGCGTTATAGCGAGTCACGGTGCAGACAGGAAATAATTTAAAAATGGAATTATAAGTGGTAGAATGGGACTTGAGAATGTCTTGACGAGTTGCACTAAGGTAAATGAGTATCACGAGGATGACGAGAGAGAGTGTGGGCAGATCAGAAATAAAAAAAAAAAATAGTGAAATTGTGGAGGAGTAAAGGCGGCAGTGAAGCTCCTCACTGAAAACATTGATGAATGTGAACACAGCGTCAGAAGGCAGATATGCTCGGAAACGCCGACGCTAAGATAGAAGATGCGCTGGAAACTTGGAAAAAATTATGATAGAAGATTTCCCGTTGCCGGAAGGGATATAGTCAAGGTGAATTGGAAAAGTGAGCGAAGACATTGCTGAGCTTTTGCGCAGGATATTTGTGTCTTCGCGGGCCACGGAATAGAACTGGAAGACCGGAGGTTGGCAAATGTCATTCCTTTGTTCCAGACAGATAATAGGGATACTCCTTGGACCAGTGGGTCGTATGTCTGTAGAGTGTAAACTATTGGAGAAGATTATCAGAGAGGACATTCATGAGTATTTGGAGAAACGTAGTCTGGCTACCGAGAGTCATCACTGGTTTCTGAGAGGCATGTTGGTCTTTATAACCAGATTGAATTATTTGAACAAGTGAAAATAAAAGAAACAGATGAATCGCAACAGTCTACTTGTGGGCATTAATTTTGGTCAGGCGTTTGATCAGTTCCCCAGAGTAGACTCATTCAGAAAGTCAGGAGACATGGGATCTAGGGAAATCAAGCTGCGTTGACTTAGGATTGGCTTACTATCAGAAGGCTGATGATAAGAAAACATTTTAGACAGCACTTGCATGGGGTTCTGGAGAAGTGAAGGAAACATGTTATACTAGATGATATGGGTCATCTAGTCAAAAGAAAAAAAAATAAGCTAACCAGGTTTAGAAAGCTAGGATCGGACACGGCTGTAGAGTTACAAGGCTGCCAGGGACGAACTGAAGAATGGAATTAGGAGAACTTGAAACCTCTGCAGAAGGCCTAAATTAGGATTAAGGAAAACCCCACGACCTTCTAGTGAGAGTCGGACCGGTCAGGGAGAGAGATGAAACATACGGCTTTTTTTTTGGTGGAGGTGCGTTAGGTTCTTCATGAGGACATTACTTCAATTTTCACCAGTAATTGAGATCCTGACGTTAGCGAGGGCAGTTTTAAACGGGCGTATGTGCAACAACAGGACGGGGTTTAAAAAATGTGGATGTACAAGAACTTTTGAAAAACATTCAGATAGGTAAGTCCTCTTGCGAAGTTGCGAGAAACCCCAGGTTACTGTGGGAAGTGGATGAAGAGATTGCTGCGCCCTTGGCAATTACCTCTGAGTTATTACTGCCGAACATATAGTATCAGGGGACCTACTTCAGTGTTGGGCAAATTATTGGAGAACATTCTTAGAAACCGAATTTGCGAGGTTTGTGGGAACCTGATTTGAGTGAGTCAGAATGGCTTTGGGAGAGGCAGGTCATTGCTCACTGCCTGGTTCAATTCTGTGAGGATGTGACAATGCACAATGGTAAAGGTAGAAAAGTTGATCTGGTATAAATAGATTTTAATAAGGCATTTGATACGGTTAACCACGGTAAGACCGTTCATAGCGTCAGAAGGCTTGTAATCCAGGGAGAGCTGACTGGTGGCTTCAGGACTGACGCCCACAGGAGGCAGACTGTAGTTGCGGATGGAGCGTTTTCTCTATGGATGTCGGTGACCAGTGGAGCCCTGCAGAGATCAGTTTGAGACCCCCGGCTTTTAGTGTTTTTATGAATGATTTGGATGAGGAGGCAGAAGCGTGGTTTATTGTATTTGCAATGATGTGGAGTTTGGTGGTATTATGAATAGTATAGAACGTTGTCACAGATTACAACAGGACAGTGACAAGACACAGTGTAGTACTGAGAAGTTACAGTGGAGTTCAACCCGAAAGGTACGAAGTGATTTTCGTTGACAGAATGGATTTGAAGGTAGAGATATTACTTGCTCGAGTCAACCGGGAGCCGCACATGAGTACGAGTTCAACAATGGAAACAAAGTGATGAGACTGTCTCCAATAAGACGAGGGACGCGCATCAATACTAGACCACAATAGGCACGGAGTGGTACACTGCAAGAGCAGAAGGCAGTGTGATTGACAGGAGAGTTTGACCACCTCCGCTACTCTGCACATACTTAGAGTGATAATTGTCTTATGAAAACAGGTTGAGTGAACTCGGCCTTTTCTCCTTGGAGCGACAGACAATGAGAGGTGACCTGATAGAGATGTATAAGATGATGAGAGGCATTGCTCGTGTGGATAGTTAGGGGCTTTTCCACAGGGCTGAAATGTCTGCCACAAGATTGCATAGGTTTAACGTGCTTGGAGCTAGGTACAGAGGAGATGTCAGGGGTTATTTTTTTACAGAGAGCGGTGAGTGCGTGGAATGGGCTGCCGGCAACAGTGGTAGAGGCGGATACCATAGGGTATTTTAAGTCTTTTTGAAAGGTACATGGGAGCTTAGAAAAATAGACGGCTATGGGTAACCCCAGTAATTTCTAAAGTACATACATATTAGGCACAACCTTGTGGGCCGAAGGGATTGTATTTTGCTGTAGGCTTTCTATGTTTCCATGTATCTATGAAAGACAATATACCTGAAAGCAAATCAGGGAGAAAAAGACAACTTCGTTGCAAATATTAGAACAGCCTGAAAAACTGAGGCATGTTCACAGATTTTACTCGTTACTTTTGTTCAAACAGAGAATGGATACGAAATGGTGGTGGAATTGTGGCAGGTTTGAGAATGTCTTTAAAGTTAAGTAGACTGCATGGCACGTCACGGGTGTGGAGTGGTCAAGGCATTGACCGGCAGAGGCCAGGTCCCTGCCAAACGCTCCATGTGTGCGCTGGAAAACATTGTTCTTCAAGCTGCTCACAGTCTTCGCTAATTTCCCGAGGGCACGTTCCCTTTTTGACCACAGGTCTCTGCAGTATCGCTGTAGATCTTTTAGATTGGTGGGAGGAATATATTGCAGTCTATGTTATTGTAACACACGTTAGCTGTCACTGTGATTTGCATCACTCAAACCGGCCGAAATGATTGGAACGAACGAAAATAAAAGAATGAACGAATGTTCCCCTTTGATAAAGATGTGTTCTCCATCCCCTCGCCAGGAGAAATTCCTCCCCTCAATTTCAGAAGCGAATGTTCGCCGTCAAATGTTACAAAATAAACCGACTTCAAGATGAATGCCTACTTTAAATCAACACAGATATAAAAATTATCCTATTTAAATAGCTGAAGCCAGGTTTCACGGAAAATAACATGGAAAATTCGCATCATATTTTGCTTAAAATTACATGGATTGTAATATCCCTTGAGGAGTCAAACTAATCACACGGTACCAGAGTGAGTATAAATAGTTTAACATAAGTGTTTGTGTAATTGGTTGTCACTAATGTCCCTGACGTGATAGCCACGCTGATTACCTCAGTGGAATTGCTCTCTCCTCAATAAAATTCTGCGAAACCGATCCCCAGTCCATCTGAGCAGCTGAAACGTTCCGTACAACTGAAATCTGCTTCTGACGGAATATGGGATATCCGGCGATTTATTACATCGCGGCCGTTTACTATCCCACACTTGAAGCGGTTGGTGTCCCCGGTAAGATGCCGGAGCTGGTTACTTTATATACGGTGTTGTCGATTTGCTGTTTCTCTGATGCGGTATCCGCACTGTTACTAAGCACAGATGCCTCCATCGTCTGAAACGTGTTTCCGGAATGGAGGATTCAGGCATCTGATGGTTTTATTTCCACTTTCCATACTTCGATCGTAGTATTTTCTTCTTTTGTCAATTAAGTTGGTGCCGGTGTTGTCGCTGTTTCATAATTTCACCTCGCTAGGCTTTCTGAAGTGATGCTGGTCTCTGATTTTCTAGGTCCGAGTCTCTATCAGTGCAGACGCCTCGACCTTATAACAACGTGGCGGCATATTTCCGACACCGGGATCTGTTCTGCTGTATGTCAGTAAATGGGAGCTCGTACTTTGTATCTCCTTGATGCCACTTTGTCACCGCTATAAGTAATCCCGTCAGCTCTTCCACCTCTAATAAAGCAAACGCTGTTGTTTACTGTGGCTACCGATTGTTTTCCCGTACGTGAGTCGTGGATTCCGTTGCCTCGCTTTAAACTGCCGGAAGGTGACGAACTCACTGACACTCACATCCGTCATTGTCCTCCAGCCGGAGCGCAGCGACCGAGTCCGCACACACTGGATTCCCGCTTTCCACTTCCAAACCATCCACACACTGCAAAGCATCTGAAGAATGGGAGCATTCGGAGAACTGCTGCTGACCATATTTATATTTTGTTCCCAATTTCGTGCAGTTAATTTAACGGCGATTGTGATCCTATCTCGGGGAAAATGCGGACTTTGCAAATGCATCACCCGTTACCTGGTTGGAATGGCGTCAGCAGATGTGATGGTGGTTATCTTTGTTGCTTCAGTGGATCAGATGAACAAAATTTCCATTTATTCTAATTAAATTTCTATTTTTTTCCAATTTCTTGTAGTTAATTTAACGGCGATTGTGATCCTATCTCAGGGAAAATGTGGACTCTCCAAACGCATCACCCGTTACCTGGTTGGAATGGCAACAGCGGATCTGATGGTGGTTATCATTGTTGCTTTAGTGGAACAGACCAACAATATCTACATTTATTCCAGATCCCTGTTCATTACTCCTGCATGCGCTCTGACACTTGCACTTAGGGTCTTAACAACAGACTGTTCTGTTTGGTTCACGGTCAGTTTTACCTTCGCTCGCTTCATCGCAATATGTTGTCGAAAGCTCGGGGAACAATACTGCACTGAGAGAACAGCAACGGTAGTTATCGTGACGTGGTTATAGTGAGCTGCGGGAGATGTGTCCAGTTATACTTTGCCATTGAACCTTACGTCATCATTGACAACACGCCGTGGCGGTGCACCGGCTCATATGAATACGTTACTTCACCCGTGTGGAGAGAATACGAATTGCTGGACAGTATTTTAACACCACTGCTTCCAATCGGCTTAATTCTTCTGTTTAACGTGTTAACGGTAAGACATATTGTTGTGGCAAACAGAGTCCGCAGAAGGCTTCGGCACAGCAGCGATAATCAGAAAGATGCCGAGGTGGAAAAACGCAGAAAATCGATGATTTTGTTGTTTCCTATATCAGCTAATTTTATATTATTGTGGATGCCCTATGTAGCCCACTCTCTGAAATGGCAGGCGCAAAACTATTTTTACCTCGACAGATATTTAAATTCCCCGGTATACATCCTACAACAATTTGGGTTCATGTTGCAAATGCTCAGCGTGTGCACCAATACTTGTATCTATACACTGACACAAAGGAAATTCAGGGAAGAGCTAAGGAATGGAGTGATGTATGTGTTTACATTAAATGGGCATCTGTGTAGATAACGCCCGCGTCTAATGATAATCCAGCGACGTTTTCAAATAAAGCAGTTTTACAATTTTTACAAGATTTGGCAAATAAGTCAAAAGTTCAAGCAATCAAATACCTGGTCATCTGGAAGTTGCAGAATTGGCGGAAGATTGCTGACTTTATACGGTACAGGTGGGTAGCAATACAAACGTTCAATGCTGCTGGCGTGATTGTAACAATGGTTGAAGTATGTCCCAAACTATCACAGACACTCGACTGTCACAAGCGCAGGGATGTCTGCAGGAATTTCGGTGTTTTAGATTTTGAAAATGGACAGAGTAGGGTTACACAGTGTAAAGGGAGTGATATGGCAAATCAGGAATAGTATCGCAGATGCAGAAAGGGCGAACAAATTGGAGCGTTGGTTTGTTAATAGGCTGCGAGACGAACAGAGGGACATGAAGGTCGAGGTTACCCCACTTGAGGTATTCTATACAGCCGCCCACCAGATTAACAAAAATAAAATGGCAACGGGAACAGTGAGGAATCCATCGTGAAGCGGAACTTGGACATCGGCTATGTTATTGGCACGGGTAACTGAAACTTCCATAGTATTCTTTGGCACCTCCTCAGGGAAAAAGCTTTAGGTATGGCATAATTGCTCAGATATGACCATGAAGGATTCATTTCACTTCATGGAAACAGGCGGACAAGCGAACAGTCCATACAGGTCCTAATATTAGAAAAGGACACGAATCGACTGATAGATATCTCCGCGGGTCAGAATTTCAGAATGACAGGGCAGAACTCCCTGAAATTCACTTTGCGCAGGGTTGTATTTAATTGCGGGTCTGTGATGTTTGCTGCTACCTGGTAGGAACCTGGGAACGTGCACTGGGAAATGATGTACTCAGGGAAATGCACGACAGATACATGGAGATTGTTCAGGGAGCACTGACATGGGGTTCAATATAGGCTTCTCTCATTGACGCAGGGAAGAAATGATAGCGTAAGCTAACCCTGGGTGACAAGAAAGTTGGAACAACTCATCAAGTGGAAGTAAAAAAGGTACTTAAGGTTTAGAGAGAAAGTATCAGGCAGGGTTACAGCGAGTCACAATGTAGACAGGAAAGAATTTAATAATGGACTTAGAAGTGTTAGAAGTCCTTGGAGAGTTGCACTGTGAAGAACAGTAGGAGGCAGGAGAGAGTGAGGGCAGATCAGAGATAAAGGAGGAAAACTTGTGTCTGGAGTCCAAGGAGATAGTGAATCTCCTCACTGAATACATCGAAGAATGTGAATGTGAAGAAGGCAGATACGCCAGATGATGCCGACGCTCGAAAGAGGATGCGATGGAAACTTGGAAAACTTTATGAAGATGATTCCCCCGTGCCGGAAGGGATATAGTCCAGGTCCTTTGCGAAGGCGAGCGAAGATGTTGCTGAGCTTCTGGACAGGATATTTGTGTCCTTGCTGGCCACGGAAGAATGAGTAGTTGATTGGAGGGAGGTGGCAAATGTTATTCATCTGTTGAAGAAGGATAATAGGTATATTTGTTGGAGTTATAGATAAGTGAGTCTGACGTCAGTAGTGAACAATTGGAGAAGATTATTGTAGACAGAATTTAAAAGTATTTGGAGAAACGTTGTCAGGCTACTTGGAGTCAACGTGGCGTTTTGAAGGGCATGTCGTCCTTTATGGGCCAGATTGAGCAATTTGAAAAAGCTTTAAATAAAACAAACAGAAGAATCAGGACAGTGGATCTTGGTGGATTAATTTTGGTCAGGCGTTTGATGAGTTCCCCGAATTCAGAGAGTCAGGAGGCATGGGATCGAGGAGAAACCGGCTGCGTTGATTCAGAACTGGCTTACTCACAGACAATGTAGTAGATATAGTGAATTCTGGCTGGGAAAACTGTCCAGCGCATTGTGTGTGCTGATTGGATATCCAGGATCTGTCGACTTTTTTTCGTCTTTGTGCATCAGCAAATTGGCTATTCGGTCTTTTCTAAAGCGATGTTGTTCTGTATATTGCATCTCTCTTCGCATATGTATTTCCGTGTCCGTGTTTTTGTGTCTGGGAGTGGGTAAGTGTTTGTGTGTGTGTGTGTGTGTGTGTGTGTGTGTGTGTGTGTGTGTGTGTGTGTGTGTGTGTGTGTGTGTGTGTGTGTGAGAGAGAGAGAGAGAGAGAGAGAGAGAGAGAGAGAGAGAGAGAGAGAGAGAGAGAGAGAGAGAGAGAGAGAAAGTTAATACTCATTTGTGCACTGAGGGACAGTTCGAAATGGGAAACCGCAGGGGCAAAAGTTGAGGGTCGCTGGATTGGTGTCGGTGAACACCGTATATATATATATATATATATGTATAATTAGACAGTAAAGACCTGAACTTTGTAAATATGACTGCTCCGTGACTAAACTCAGTCTTTGTTATCAGAGCTCCGGCATTATTTCCAACAGATGAATCACTGCTGATGAGATGCCCAAGAATTTTGATACATTTATCTTTACTCGGCCCAACATTTACATCGGAGTAATCGGTGTTGAACTGAAGTGCTTGTTTAAGTAACTGTAAATAAGACAATTAGTCAGAGGTATAACCATATCTCTGGAGACCCATCCTTTGTATAAATCAGGGGCGTTTCAATGCATCAGGTCTGTGTGTACAGGTGTAACGGAGTTCCTACATTCTCACTGAAATGGTGTATCCGGTCATCTGGCGAATACAAGAATTTTACTATCCTTTTATTTCGGTCTTTGGAATTCTCGGTAAGCCACAGTGGCAACTGCCTTTGATGAGAACTGAAGGTTAATTCCAATGTTGTGATTGTTTCTGTCGCTGCTTTCCACTATCACTTGTCCACTCCCAGTGGTCCGCATTTCAGGAATGGAATGGAAACATGGGAATGTGGATTCTGGGATCTAGATGGAAGACACACTGCTGCAGGAATATAGCGATTTGACTAGAATCAGTGGAATTCAATAGATTACGCAGAGTTTTCCAGCTGTTTGTGTTCAATAATGTGATCCTGGGGTGCCTGTGCTTTTGGCCTACTATAAGCTGCACTGTATTGGGGAATAATCTGTTAACGCAGCCCGCGGAGATTATCCCAATTTATTGCCTGCATTTGTATTTGAGCGATTATTTGTGTTAGGTGTATCAATCAAACCAACAATTGGTTGTAACAATTTAGCAAATGTGAGGGGTTCCATGTTGCAGCATGAAACTTTTGTGGATTTTTAGTAAATGTGGGCGCAGTAACTGAATGTGAAGCAGTTGATGGAAAGTACAGTGAAGTCGTTGCTGAGCCAATTTTCAGAACCGAAGTGTGGCTTCATCGTTATCAATACTGTGAAATGTCTATTACGTCCACGTCAGACGGAGCTGCAGCAGCTGCCTACGGTAGCGAGCTTGCTGCAGGCAGGAGAATCTTCGCCCAACCCCGTTTCTCTGCGATGCATTCCATGGGAGATGCCATGTCTTTCTGTGAGGTTGTGTCAGATTGTGCAGTATTTGTTGGAATCAGTCAATGTTCGGTTGTGAAGTCCGTCAAGAAGCAATTGCTGGATTAGAAAACAAACATGGGGAATGCTGGATGCACTAAATCCCAATTAGCTTTCATTGAAAGACTAACCAGATAATATTCAAATCAGGGGGCTCTCTGAGAACAGTACTGAAGAGAGACACGTGAACTATTTGTCTACATAATCAGTTTTGCCCGGAAGAGTGTTTCAAGCATTTCCTGTTTCTGTTCCGTCCCTCGGTGTTCTATCGCTGAAAGGGAGCACCATGGAAGTTTATGATTTTCTAATGGAAGATTCCCGTCATTACCAGCCGGATTTATCAATTCCATCTACAGGAGGCGGGAAGACGCCCGCAGAAAATATTCCAACTACTATTGAATCTGTGAAGGTAGTTACCCAGTTACAGTTTTCGCTCCCAATTCACGTTTCAGTCATTAGTAAGGAATCATTGACAGATCATATTTACTTTAGTTTACGATATAAACTCATTTTGCTACGCCGCCTGTGCGCCCTCGCGACTCTTCCACCTCTAAATGCAACAATAACGTGAAAACATTACAGTGTCCCCTCAAACAGCTGGATTGGCGTCCGCTCAGTATTTTCTCAACTTGCTGTCTCCTGCCTCTCTTCCAGCGAACTTGCTGGCGATTGTGATCCTGCTCCGGGGAAAGTGCGGTCTGTCCAAATGTGTCACTCTCTACCTATTGGGAATGGCAGCAGTCGATCTCCTGGTAGTTCTCTCTGATGTGGACCTTTTCGATTTACTTTCGTAGATCATCCCTGCGCATCACTCCTGTGTGCAGACTCAATAGGTGGCTGGTTTATGTGAGCACTGCTGACTGTCTGGCTGACTGTCGCTTTCACCGTAGATCGATTTGTGGCTATTTGCTGTGAGAAGCTGAAAGCAAAATATTGCACCGAGAGAACGGCGGCCGTGGTTATCGGGTCAGTGAGTGTACTGGCCGGTTTGGAGAGTGTCCACTGGGGCTTTGTAACGGAGCCGTTGGTAATAATTGACGGAGTTCCCTGGGATTGTGTTTATACACCGAGCTTCCAAAAGTCTCCCGCATGGGCGGCTTTTGAGATGTTTCACCGCATTTTAACCCCTTGTGTCCCATTCTTTCTGATTTTGCAGCTCAATATTCAGACTGTCAGGCGGATTCCAGCGGCCAGTCGAACCCGAGGGGGGCTCCGGGGACAAAAGAGTGGAGAGAACGACAAGGAACGGGAGATGGCGAACCGACACAAATCCATCGTTTTGCTCTTCAGCATAAGGGGTAGTTTCATACTGTCGTGGGTAACTCAGGTGGTATTTTATATCTCTCAACGCATTCCAAAGAGTTTTATTTACTCTGTCACGGATCTCCGTTCCAGCACAGGAGACACGTCAGGGAAGCTGCAGGCTCTCAGTTCCTGCACAAACAAGTGTATTTACGCCTTGACTCAGAACAAATTCCGAGCGGAACTAACGAATACGGTGCAATACCCGCTTAATCTTATTTTGAAACTCATTAAACGTTATAACTGAATGATATAAAGCATGATAATGCAGCTGCCTTCATTCTCCCCATTCTGTGCCCCGCTTGCGGGTAAATGGAACCAATGTGATGGGGAAACAATGTGGAACCAACAGTTACAACGCGAACGGAAGAAAATGTGCAGACACTAGAACTACAAACAACGCACATAAATCAGAGTCCTGATGAAGGGTTTCGGCCCCAAATGTCGATTGTTCACTCTTTTCCATAGAAATGCCATTTGCACCTCCCCTCCCGCTCTTATTCAATCGAAGTTTCAGGCGAACCTGTAATCCCTGTTTCCCGGTTTTGACAACACTGTCTGATACAGAGTATATTTTCGCCTCTAGCAAAGACCCCTGCTCCCGGCACAACACGTCTTTATGTCAAACTTTTATTTTATTCTCCTTCTCTCGGCCACCTTCAACTATCTTTCAGCAGGAGTAATTTAATTGACCTTCCCTTCTGAACAGCTGGCACCGTACAGTAAGAATGCAGATTTTTACTCCAGCCGCTGCCATACTGGTAGGGTGCATACCCTGACAATATCTATCATGGTATCATAAGGACCAAGGGGACCGGTCTTTGAAACAGATGGACACACACTGTGGAATTGAAACTGCTTTACAAATGAAGCAAAATGCCATTACTTTTATTTGACGCTGTAGATTGAGAGAGAAAGAGAGAATGTGACATCGGAGGGTGAGTGCGAGAGAGGGGGCGCAAGAGAGAGAGACAGAGAGGCATCGCGAGAGATAGGGCGTGCGAGAGCGCGAGAACGAGGCACGTAGAGAGAATAAAATCAGAATTAAATTGTTAAGTGGATATTGTGATATTCTCAGACGTGTTGATAGGAGGGAGGAGGTGATTTGAGGCCAAAGAGCATTAAGGTGGCTAAATACTTCAGGGGATGTAGTTCATGAGGGGACACAGACCACATGAAGGCAAACATGTACTTAATATTGTGATCATTGCGAGCACACACAAATGCTGCGAGATCTGTCCCTGTGCTGTGCTTCCACTGTTAGCGTTGGGAAATAACTCGCACGGTACCATAAGGGCACTGGCATTTACAACTGATGTTAGCATTCTGTAAGACAAAGGCCTTTACCACAGTTGGACAGAGAACGACCTGCCTAGCCATTGAACAGTACTGGAAGCGCTGAGATTCTTATTATATGCTGACACTTAACTGGATTTTTCCTGTGTGACCAGAGACTGATACAAACTCTGCAATGAAAAGAAATTTAAATATAATACAAACCATACTCTGTTCGGCACTCTATCACGAGCCATTAGAGCTGACTAAACATAGAAGCAAAATGGAAAAACACGTACCCACAAGCTCAGCCCTGCACTTTGGGGCCACTGATTACCAGTACCATCGAGTGGCTGTGCAGAGAAGGGCTGGAAAGACTGCACATTGCACTGTCAAGACACAGCCCAAAACAGACTCTACTCAGCCCGCTGTATACACCAGCCACCTGCAAAACTGGAAGAACACAGACGGCAATCTTGCTCTGGACTGCATGGACACTGCTCAGTTTAGCTCTGGCACTGCAGGCAGGAAAAAACAAAATAATAAATCAAACACAAATGCAGCTGCAACTCAGTTTGTTGAGGAAGGGGACGATGCTACTCTGGTTTAAACATGCCCTGCATACGAGCCTGTCCAAGAACAGTCAACACTTGACCGCCTTGAAAATGTGCGCTACAACATCTAGAGTTCCAGTACTGGGGCACAGTTCTATGAAACTCTTAAAACTGTGCAGTGAAGTCACTGAACTGTGCACACCCAATAATGTACTCCGCCCGGAATGCAAGTAGTACTGCACTGCACTCCACCGGGAATACAGATAGTGCAGATAGTGCAGTATAGTACATTACACTGATAGAGTACACTAGTACAGCCCCGGCACTGCACTCCGCCGGGAATACAGATAGTGCAGTGCAGTACATTACACTGGTAAAGTACATTAGTACAGCCCCGGCACTGTACTCCACCGGGAATACAGATTGTGCAGTACAGTACTTTACACTGGTAGAGTACACTAGTACAGCCCCGGCACTGTACTCCGCCGGGAATACAGATAGTACAGTATAGTACATTACCCTGGTAGAGTACACTAGTACAGCCCCGGCACTGTACTCCACCGGGAATACGGATAGTACAGTATAGTACATTACACTAGTAAAGTACACTAGCACAGCCCCAGCACTGTACTCCGCCGGGAATACAGATAGTACAGTACAGTACATTACACTGGTAGAGCCCCAACAGTTCAAGGGCAGGTACTGGTGCAACACTGACACAGAACTTCAATTCATGGATACTATTCGTTTCCTCCCTCCCACTGCACATTATTCAAGACATACCAGAAAGTTGACAAAGGGGAACATTGGAAGTTGTGTGCTTCAATTTCCAAAGGTTTTTGAAATGCCATCATAAGAGCGAGAAACGGAAATGTTGGCACGCTAGGGAAGTTTGAAAAAGCAGCAGAGTATCTCGTGGCTATATTTCTCCCAATATTGACAGGGATTCTTAGTGTATATGCTTAGCGGAGCAAAATTTATTGCAAGTATCCTGGAAAATTTGCAGGTATTTACAGCCAATGCTACCTCAGTTAAGGCGAATAATGAAATCCGCGAACACGTCATGACCCTGAGCAGGACCAGAGTAGTTGGGAGCCCGGAAGCGATATATTGCAGTGATTGACTGGGTGAAGGACAAGACTTGTAACTTTCACGAACCCTGATTTATTACAGAATTCGGGGCTGTAGTTGACAAAGAGGGTATCAAGCACAGCACATCAGCAATATTGTACGAGTTAGTTACTTGATAACTGCAAACATGCAGTTGCAATTAAAGTTATCGAGGGTTTCGGGAGATGGGAAAAGTGGTCATGAGAAGCATCTTGAAGACAAGATGAGACAATGGCCGAGAGATCGTCTAGACACCTCATGAGCTTAAGAGGCATTACGGGATTAAAAGGTGCTGCTAAAGATTAGCGTGACAATCTTATTTGGAACGAAGGGAAATGGAAAAAAAATAGTGAATATATAGGGAATGTATACCTTCAATTTCTATTTTGTAGAAACTGATGGGTGACGTAATTAAGGAAATGAGTGATGTCTTGGACCACATATGAGTTACAGGGAGGAGCTGTTAGCACCTTACAATGTATTAAGTTAGATAAATCTCCAGGGCCTGGCAAATAGGACTTGGTGGGAAATTAAAGAACATCTTACAGAGACACCCTTCGAAATGCTGGCTTCGGATCTGAGATTTCGGACAATTGTAGAGTGCTTAGCTTGATTCCACTGTTTAAAAAGAGTAGCAAAAACAAGCAAAAATACTATCATCCTGACATCGATGGTGAGTAAATTGCCGGATCGGGTTTTATGGGATAGGTTTCACCAACATTTCGAGAGACAGTGTCAGATTTGGAACAGTCTGTAAGACTGTGTGCGAAAGTCATGTCAGACAAATGCCTTAGATTTCTTAAAGGGCGTAACAGACAGACCGTCAGACATACTTTATTGATCCCGAGGGAAATTGGGTTTCGTTATAGTCGCAACAACCAAGAATAGTGTCGAAATACAGCAATATAAAACTATACATAATTAAATAATACAAGTAAATTAT
This sequence comes from Hypanus sabinus, assembly GCF_030144855.1. Classification (NCBI taxonomy): domain Eukaryota; kingdom Metazoa; phylum Chordata; class Chondrichthyes; order Myliobatiformes; family Dasyatidae; genus Hypanus; species Hypanus sabinus. The sequence continues at coordinate 31,826 of NW_026779707.1, forward strand.
GCCAAGTGGAAATTAGTCCAGGATCAGTCTATTGGTTCAGGGTGTCTGACTCTCCGAGGGAGGAGTTGTAAAGTTTGATGGCCACAGGCAGGAGTGACTTCCTATGAGGCTCAGTGTTACATCTTGATGGAATGCGTCTCTGGCTGAATGTACTCCTGTGCCTAACCAGTAAATTATGGAGTTGATGGGAGTCATTTTGCAAGATGACGTAACTTGGACAGCATCCTCCAAACATCCTCGGGGTGTAATTGAAGATTGCCTTATGGAAGTTCTCTGTATGTATCAAAAGTCCGTCGTGGCAGATTAGTCTAAAAGATTAGATTTCGTGGGATCGAGGAAGTGGGAGCTGATAGGATTTAACTCAGTGGTAGAAAGCAGAGGATACTTGAAAGTTGTTTCTCAGAGAGGAGGCTTGAATTTGATGATGTGTCGCAGGGGTTAGTTCTGGGACGTTTGTGCTTTGAACTTTATATGAATGATTTGGATGTGAATACATGAGGCAAAATTAGTTGGCAAATGATACTAAAGTTGGTGGTGTTGTAGTTTGTCTAGCTGACAATGAAGAATTACAAGAAGTTCATCCAGCAATGTGGGGTGAGCTTTGACAAATGTCCTTCAATCAGATAAATGTGAAGCAATGCACATTGTGAAACCAGACTAGTGTAGGATTTATAGAGAGAAGGCTGGATCCCTGGGGTGTGCTATCGATCAGAGGCGCCGAGGAGCGCAAGTACATCGCTTAGAGAAAGCAGCGACGCAGATGGAATTAATCATGAAAAACTACATCATTCAGGGAACTGAGTGAGTATGGGCATTAGGAAACACACACAAAATGCTGAAGGGCCGCAGCAGGCCAGGAAGCATCTATGAAAAATAGTGTAGTCAATGTTTCAGGTGAGACGCTTCGTCAGCACGGCAGAGGAAGACAGAATCTGTGGCGCGTGGCCAAGTGGTTAAGACTTTGATCTGAACGTCGTTAGATCGAGCCTCAGTCGAGGGAGCGTGTGCGTCCTTGAGCAGGGCACATAAACACACTCTGTCCCTGCACGTTGATAGCCCGGTAGCGGCGGTTGGTGCACTATGGACAAGACAGGATAAAAGCCGAGATGCCTGCAGCCCTGATGAAGGATCTCGGCCCGAAATGTCAACTTTACTCATTTCCATGGATGATCCCTAGTCTGCTGAATTTCTCCAGCAGATTGTGGCGTTGTTTGTTTTCCAGCAACTGCAGATTTCCATTTGTTTGTGATAGGAATTAGGAAGTTTTGTTGTTTTTAAGCAACACGTGTGTGAGGCGACGCTTTGAATATTCTGTAAGAATTAGATCATTCTGTTGTAGGAAGATCTGTATTAAATTATAAAAGGGTGGAGCAAGGATTTACCAAGATGTTGCTGGACATGGTGGACTTGAATTAAAGGAGTGTTGTAAATTCCAGTGTGTATAGATAATTGAGGAGTGATCTGATAAAAGTATATTAGACCATGAGTGGCTTGGATAAGCTGAATGCATAGTTGTTTCTCCAGGAAGGAGGTGATTAAAAAGAACACAGATGAGAGATATTTAAAGTTTCAGGAGGCGAGAGATTGAATTGAGCTGCCTCTGTGTATAAGGAATGAAGAAGATTTTTTAAAAATGTATTTTGGAGAGGGTGATGTATCAGTACATGGATAGTACCACTGGGTATTGGAAATGCTGGTGGGTAACGTGTCAGTGGACGAGAACTTTAGGACTTGTCAGCACAGACGTTAATATATTTTAACTCAGTTCTGGGACAGAGAGATGGATAGTCTGGAAATTAATGCCCATTAAATTATCCTCTACAAGATCTGATAAGTGTGGATGGAGGGAAGTTACAGTGTCTTGAAATTGTACTCACGTATTTCTTATTTTCCACAGAATAACCCAAAACACGGGAAACTGTAAAACATTAGAACTAAAACTCAAAAACTGAAATGTGATAGTTCAGAATTATTTATTGACCCTTGCAGCTATTACAGCCAGAAGAATTTTTAGATAAGTTTCTATTAACTTTACACAACTGAATGAAGCAAGACTTGCCCCATTCCGCCTTTCAGAGTTGCCCAAACTGCGCCAGGTTAGTTGGCAGCGTCAGTGGACAGCAATTCTGAGGTCTTTAGAGAGATTTCATTGACTTAAGTTCGGAACTCTTACTGGGCCATTGAAGGACAGAGTAACTCACCTATAAATTCATGTCTTTTTGTCTCCCGCCGTACTTAAAGAGCAGAGAGACATTTGCAATCTTCCATTCTGCTAGAAAAATTTCAGAATTTGGTGATATTTTGAATGGTCGTTACTAATGACTTTAGCATCTCCTGAGCTATCTCTTTCCGAACGCTAGGGTCTGGTCCATATAGCCCGGGTGACCTATCTACCGTCAACCCTTTCATCATCCCAAGCACCTTTGCATTAGTAAGAGCAATTGCACTCACGCCTGCCCTATGCACTTTGGACTTTTAAGCAGACTGTTGGTGCCTTTCAGAGTCAAGGTCAACGCACAATATTGAATTCGTCCGCCAGTTTTTGAAGTGCATTACACCCACGCCGTGGTCATTTTACAGTGTGGCTATATCCATATTTGTCTCTCTTACACTGCATATTGGATAGAGACTTTTAGTTTATTATTTCATGTACGTAAGTAGTGCTCCTTACTGCGTGTTATTTCTGTTGCATTCCACATTAAAATGACTGAGATCATATCGAAGTGGCATGGCCCAGGACTGAGAACGAGAAAGTATCCGAGATTTGGATGATTTAAGTGTCGTGTCAGATTAAAAATGTGGTGTCATGGATGCCTGGAGTTTCCCGTTGAAGGGGAAGGAGAGGGCATTGTCACGTCCCGATCGTCAATTTCCTATTGTTCTCCTAATTTCCTTTCATTGTGCCACGGTTCCGACCGTTAATTTCCCATTAACTTCTAATTCTCTTTGTTGAAAGAGAACACACCTGATTTCCATCCAGACCTGAAGCATAAGGATCCCGGCGTTACAACCACTTGGTTACAGCCAGATCCTTGGTTTTTGCTTGTGTTCTAATTCACGATTCCCGGCTGCTCAAGACCATGTGTTGTAAGGTTTGCTCCAGTTTCAAGGTTTACCTGTGAAACTCCGTCTGTCTGTGTCAAGGCTCCGTGTCAAGATCCCCCCTGTTTGCTGTTTAACGTTCACGTCCGCATAAGCATCCTAACTCAATCTCCGTGCCTGTGTTCGCTTCATTCGCTCGTTGCAACACATGGGTTTATAGGATTAGGAAGACAGAGTCTGCTTTTGGATCAAATTAAGAAACTACAATAATAAACAGAGGCTGGCCGGAGTTATATACACATTTCTCAGTCGTAACGAGGATGTGGGCTATAGATTGCAGCAGGGGAGAGATAGGGAATGTTAAAAGGCCAAAGTTATGGTAGCCATAAAAGTTTCAATGGTCAGGACGTTTGGGAAAATTGGGTTGGTTTTGGATCCCAAAGGATGGAACTTGTAGGGTTTCTGCACGACGACATTTAGAGCAGCTTGTGATTGAGCACACTACAGTAAGTGCAAGCTGTATTTGTTGATGTATAATCAGTCTGTGATCAGAATTCACGCTGGGGTTTGGGAGGTAGAATGTACAATCATATGAGTATGACAGTGCAGTACCACATAGGTAGGAGTGTGCAACTGGCCAAAGTTGATTAGAAGGGGGCATTAGCACGGACGATGACAGATCAGCAATGCCGCATTAGGGTTAGGGTTAGGGTGTCTCTGGGAGTAAATCAGAAGGCAAAAGATAGATAAATGCCAAAGGTGAAGCAATAGTGTAAATGGAGGATGAAGCAGAAAACCAACATAACTTATTCAATAACTGAATAATTTGTAGGAAATTAAAGGTTTAAAAATAAGAACTAAAAGCAATAAAAGAACAATAAGAAAAGGTGTAATAAAAAGTTACAATAGCTAATGAAATAAAAGACAATATCAAAAGCGTTTTTGGGTGTGCGGGGACTAAAATAAAAACAACAGTAGAACATGATTCTGAAAAGTTCGTAATTAAGAAAGTCCGACAAATTTATTAAGCATTTGTTGATCGTCATTGCGAAATGCACCATCACTCTGACAGAATTTTGATGTCGAGGGCACAAGTGAGAGTCGTTGCCAATACTGGGAAGAAGGTGGTTGGTCGCCGATAGGTCTGGAATTGTCTGAAATGATTGTGGAGGCATTAGTAATCGATAATTTTCAATAGTTATGAGCTTCTTGAATGCTATCAGGGAAATGTACACTTGCAAATGCCACTCCGCACTTTAAGAAGGGAGTGAGGCAAAAGACAGGAAATTATAGGCAACAGGAATCACAGATGGAGCACAAAGGCCAATTCATTTCTCTCACGCAGGTGTCACGTGTTCAAAGCCACAGATGCAAATTCATCCACAGACAAAAGTCAGAGGTCTTCCTGGAATCGGGCGGTGAAGTCGGACAGGGAGAAAGAGAGAGAGAGAGGATGATAAACAGAAAGGGGTAGCGGTTTGCCAAAGAGATGCCCGGCTCTTTGTGAGGGTGAAAATTCAGTTTGTCTGCAAAACAGTCCAAGTTATTTGCACTTGCTTCTGTGGCTATTACAATTCTAATACTGACATCCGTCTGGTTAATTCTGCCCTGTTCTGTGCTTCTATTTGCCACCAAATGCGAACAGACTGAGAACAGAGAGGTTTTCTCATTATCAAACAGGTAACATCTGGTGAAAGGTCACAGGCTGGAAAAAAAGGTATTGCTGGAATGTTACGTGTTGTGGGGGGGACGGGAAGAACGAGAAAGTGGAGGACTGTAGAGCTGAGAGAGGAGGAGAAAGAGTCACAGAGTCCGACAACACAGAAAAAGGGCGTGCGGGATTTGAATTTGCAAGTGGATTGGGAAACTCAGGCTGTTACTGGATCCGAAAAGAAGGAAATATTAGAATGCCTATGAGATGTTTTTTTACAGCAGCTTGTGGTTGCATCAGTGATGATAATATGAACTGATTATGCATCTGTGTCTTTTTTTTTCACTACGGACGACAATATGTCGGAAATGCAACCAAGTAGGAGGGCAGAGTCGGTGTCGGTGTCTCAAATATATATGTATAATTTTGCCGATTAATATTGTCCATAAATTTGCCATATAGCCAGATAACCATATTACGATTACAGCACGGAAACTGGCCATCTCGACCCTTCTAGTCCATGCCGAACGCTTACTCTCACCTAGCCCCACCGACCTGTACTCAGCCCATAACCCTCAATTCCTTTCCTGTGTACATACCTATCCAATTTTACTTTAAATAACAATATCGAAACTAGAGCTACAACTTCTGCTGGAAGCTCGTTCCACACTGCTCCCTTGTGTTACTCCTAAACGTTTGCTCCCAAACTCTCAACTTATGTCTACTTGTTTGAATCTCCCCTCCCCTCAATTGAAAAAAAGCCTATCCACGTCAACTCTATCTATCCCTCTAATAATTATAAATACCTCTATCAAGTCCCCCCTCAACCTTCTGCGCTCCAAAGAATAAAGACCTAACTTGTTCAGCCTTTCTCTGAAATTTTTGGCAGAAGTTCAGATGGTGATGAGAAGATGTACAGGAGTGAGATAGATCAGCTTGTAGTGTGTAGTCAAAATAAAAAAAAGTTTGTAATTAATGTCAGTAAGACCAAGGCATTGACTGTAGACTTCAGGAAGGAGAGGTCCGGGGAATTCATACCAGCCTCCGTTAAGGGATCAGCAGAGGAAACAATGAGCAGTTTCAAATACCTGGGTGTCAACATCGGCGAAGACCAACCCTGGACCCATCATTAATTCCGAAGAAGGCAGGCAGTTGCTATATTTCATTCGGAGTCCGAGCAGTCTGGATATGACACAAAGGACTTTGGCAAATTTCGGATAGGTGTACCGCAGAGAGCAATCAAACTGGTTGCATCACTCTCTGCTATTGGGTGAAGGTGCCACTGTTCAGGATCACAAAAAGCCACGGAAAGTGGCAGACTCATCCAGCTTTCTGCCTCCTCAACAGCAACGACATCTCAAATAGGCGATGTTTAGGAAGGCAGCATGCAGCATTAAAGACCCTTTGCCCAGAGCATGCCCGCTTCTCATTGCAACCGTCAGGAGGAGGTACAGGAGCTTGTGGCCACGCACTCATTGTCTCAGCAACAGCTTCTTCCTCACCGCCCAGCACCGTCAGGCATTACTGAATTATAAAGGATTTGTATTGATCTGTCAACAGTTATTGTATTCCGGAATGGTCCTGGAGGTCTGAAAATTGTAAACATCGCTCCACTCTTTAAGAAGGGAGAGTGGCAGAACACAGACAGGTAGCATGACGTCAGCTGTAGGTAAGACATTGGAATTTATTATTAACAATGAGATTTTGGGGAGCTCGAAGACACATGATAAAATAAACCGTAGTCCACATGGTTTCCATGAGGGGAAATCATTCTTGACGAAATTGTTCGAATTATTTGCGGAAATAACAGGCAGGAAAGGAGTCAGTAAATGTTAATTGAAAGAACTTTTAATAGGTCTTCTAAATTATTTCGTAGCTGACGCTAGAACCGGAACAAGCGTGATAGGGGATTGGCTGATTGGAAAGAAGCAATGAGTAGGTACAAAGTCGACATTACTGGTTGGCTACCGGTGACTAGTGTTGTTCGTTCAGCAGTTGCTGTTGGTTGGGGCCACTTCTTTTCACATTATATTCTGTCAATGATTTACATGGCAGAATAGACAGTTTTGTGCCAAGTGTGTGGATGATAAGTGGAGGTGTTGGTAGTTGTGGGAAAGTTATATATCTGATAAAAACTTAGAAATATTAGGAGAATGGGCATTAGGTTTCCCCCATCTTTTTTTTCTCTATGCATGGAAGATACTCAGGAGGCCCAGTTTTCTTCATTGCTATCCTTTCGTTCTTCATACAGCTGCAGAATTCTTTGGGATTACATTTCTCGTAGTCTACCAGAACAAACTCATGCGTTCTTTTAGCACTTTTGATTTCCTCCTTAAGTGCTCTCTGGCATTCCCTTTACTCAGGTACCTAAAGTTCCTTCCATCCCCTACTTATTGTGCACCGCTTTCCTCCTCGGACCGAGGAGCTGAATATCTCTTGTAATGTTTCCAAAATCTATTATGTTTGCTGTTTTTATTCTGACAGGATCACACACACTCTGTTCTCTCAAAATTTCATCTTTGAAAGCCTCCACATGCAAATCATACTTTTTGCCAGAAAATAACCTGTACCAATCGGCACTTGCCACATCGTTTCTGATAATGTGAAGATTAGCCTTTCTGCAATTTAAAACGACAACCGAGGAGCAGAACAATGTGCACCTTAATTGCCTTTAAACTGAAGACTCGAACTTCAAGGCGAGTAGTTCTGGGTAAGATTCCAGCTAGTTCTTTGCAAACTTTCTGCTGTGGGTAGAGTTTCGAACTAGCAAACTCGTTCCCGTAATCAAACATGACCTGCAGCGTCTCATTCCCCAACAGGAGATCAAGTATCGCACACCCTTGCTCTGTCATGTCGGAAACAGTGTATCCCTGGAACATTGAGCCGATAGTGGAGTATCAGTTTCTCCTGCAACCATGTCTCAATAGAGTCATGTTTCCACATGGTGACCACACCAGTCTCTCTGCCAATATGTCTTGCATTGAAATACACATTGAAACATACAGAACTCAGAATATTCGTCTCGCTGGGCTCAATTTTTCAGTTCTATCTCTGTATGCAGGCATTACAACATCATTCCACGCAAACAATCTACGATCTGTTCCATCACTCATGTTTTCAACTCACACCCGCAACTCCAGTTTAAAATCAAGACTCCCTTGCAGTGGAATGACAAAATCTTCACCAATTCTTTCCTAACTCCAGCACTGGGCCACACACAGAATGGCGAGTTCGCTTAAACATAATGTTATATATCCGTTACAAGTGCTTATTTATGCACAATCCAAAATCTCCTCAGGAACTATGGCATACGGAACGTCCCGACCGCCTCCACTTGCTCCTTTAGATATCCCTCTCCTACTATGCAATCCAATGTCTCTTCGGGAACTGTGGCGAACAGATTTGTTCAGAGCAGCAAAGGAAGCTGGATTCCTCATGATTAATTTGCCAGTTAAATAAGCTGTACGGAAAGCAAATGCAATATTTGCATTTAATTCGACAGGAGTAGAATATCAAAGGAAGGATGTAATGCTGAGGCTTTGTGTGACATTTGTTTGATTACATTCGCAATATTGCAGGTAGTTTGGGGACCCTGATCCAAGAAAGGATATGCTGATATTGGAAAGGGTCCAGAGAAGGTTCATGGGAATGATTTCGTTAATGAAATGGAGAAGCTTTTGATAGCTCTGGATCTGTCCTCACTGGAGTTTGTGAAAATGATTGGGTTTGGAGTGGATGTATCATATAATGGGGGTCACTAGAATCAGATGGTCCTCCGAATAGAAGAATATCCCTTTAGAACAGTGATCAGAAATGCTAAATAATTGGTTATATTTACAGCAGAGATTAATATGTTATTGATTTTTAATGGTATTGAAGGTTACCGGGAGAGGCATGCATTATGGCACAGCAGACAAGATGGCCCCGAATGTTCTAATTCAGCTACTATGTTTTACCGAAAAACTGTCATGTCCCCATTAGTGTAAGAGCCAAAGGTAACAAGATCACGGAACACGAGATGTTGAGGGAAATTTTGAGGGTTGGGTAAAATGAAGAAAGGAGATGTTTCACAGGCAGAGTGAGCTAAATACAGTAAGTATGAAAAGTGTCAGAATGTTTAACAAGGACATTTGAATGACAGGGATGGATGTCATGAAATATCACTGTTAGAATTGGTGAAGGTAAAACCAAGGGTGTTTTCAAATCAGATTTGGGGGAAGTTCTAGCCAGCGACAGCGGATTGTCCATTAGTGAGGTGTCAATCTGTGCATGTAGCATGAAACTCTCGTAGATGATTTGGAACGTCAACTGAGGAGCAGAACAATGTGCACCTTAATTGCCTTTAAACTGAAGACTGGAACTTCGAGGCGACAGATTCTGGGTTAGAATCCAGCTAGTTCTTTGCAAACTTTCTGCTGTGGGTAGAGTTTCGAACTAGCAAACTCGTTCCCGTAATCTAACATGACCTGCAGCGTCCCATTCCCCAACAGGAGATCAAGGTTCGCACACCCTTGCTCTGTCATGTCGGAAACAGTGTATCCCTGGAACATTGAGCCGATAGTGGAGTATCAGTTCCTCCTGCAACCATGTCTCAATAGAGTCATGATTCACATGGTGACCACACCAGTCTCTCTGCCAATACTCCTTGCATTGCAATACACATTGAAACACACACAACTCAGAATATTCGTCTCGCTGGGCTCAACTTTTCAGTTCTGACTCTGTTTGCAGGCATCACAACATCATTCCCCGCAACCACTCTACGATCGGTTCCATCACTCATGTTTTCAACTCACACCCGCAACTCCAGTTTAAAATCAAAGCTCCCTTGCATCGGGATGACAAAATCTTCACCCCTTCTCTCCTAACTCCAGCACGGGGCCACACACAGTTCGCTTAAACATAATGTTATATATCGTTTGCAAGTGCCTATTTATGCACAATACAAAATCTCCTCAGGAACTATGGCATGCGGAACGTCCCGAGCGACTCCACTTGCTCCTTTAGATATCCTTCTCCTACTATGCAATCCAATGTCTCTTCAGGAACTGTGGCGAACAGATTTGTCCAGGGCCGCAAAGGAAGCTGGATTCCTCATGATTATCTTGCCAGTTAAATAAGTTGTAAGGAAAGCAAATGCAATATTTACATTTTATTCGAGAGGAGTAGAAAATCAAAGGAAGGATGTAATGATGAGGCTTTATGTGACGTGTGTTCGATTACATTCGCAATATTGCAGGTAGTTTGGGGACCCTGATCTGAGAAAGGATCTGCTGATATGGGAAAGGGTCCAGAGAATGTTCATTAGAATGATTTCGTTAATGGAAGGGAGGAGCTTTTGATAGCTCTGGATCTGTCGTCACTGGAGCTTGTAAAAATTGGGGATCTCATTAAAGCCAGTTGCATTATAAACAGAGACTGAGTGGATGTGGAGGCGATGTATCATACAATCGGGGTCACTAAAATCAGACGGTCCTCAGAATAGAAGAACATCGCTTTAGAACAGTGATCAGAAATTTCTTTAGCCAGAGAGTGGTGAATTTGTGGAATTCGTTGCCCTTTGTAGCTATGAAGGCTAAGTCATTGGGTATATTTACAGCAGAGATTAATAGGTTATTGATCTGTAAGGGTATTGAAGGTTAACGGGAGAAGGCATGCATTATGGCAGAGCAGAGTCGATGGCCCGAATGGTCTAATTCAGCCACCATGCTTTACCGAAAAATAACACAGGCCATAACTGTCATGTCCCCATTAGTGCAAGAGCCAAAGGTAACAAGATCAAGGAACACGTGATGTTGAGGGAAATTTTGAGGGTTGGGTAAACTGAAGAAAGGAGATATTTCACAGGCAGAGTGAGATAAATACAGTAAGTATGAAAAGTATCAGAATGGTTAACAAGGACATTTGAGTGACAAGGATGGATGTCATGAAATATCACTGTTAGAATTGGTGAAGGTAAAACCAAGGGTGTTTTCAAAGCAGATTTGGGGAAGATTGTAGCCAGCGATAGCAGAGTGTCCATTAGTGAGGTGTCAATCTGTGCATGTAGCATGAAACTCTCATAGATGAACATGTCATCGATGTACACAAAGTGAACGGACATGATTGTTTAAACTCCCAACTGCGGGTTGGGAGGGTTTGGATATTGTTTGTCCAATGTGGTCAGGAAAGTTTTCTTCATCAATATGAAGAACTTCCAACTCGACAGAACGTGATGCTTGATCTCCTCTTTGGGAATGAGACAGACCAGACGGCAGAATTTTGTCTCTGGGTGAATCCAGTGATCACATTTCCATTAGTTTCAAGACAGCTACGTAGGAGGATAAGACCTGTCCTCAGATTGAATTTCTAAACTGGACAAAATATACATTTGATTGAATCAGAAGGGATCTGCTGGATGTGGATTCGGTTAAGTAAGAGACACTTGGCAATAGGAGGATATCAGAAGTGGAATATTGAGTGTATGTTCATCTGAGAATAATAGGGAAAGCTAACAGGTTCAGGGAACTTCTGTATCGAAAGATCCTCAGCACCTGTTAAAGAAAAGGGAGACACAAGTCAGGTCTAAGCAGATCGATTCTAAGCAGTTCGGAGTTCAAAATTCAAAGTTCATAATAAATATCCTGCATGTCACCATATAAAACACAGAGATTAATTTTCTTGTGGACTCACACAGTAAATAGAAAAAAAAAGCGCAATAGAACCCTGATTGATTATTTTGTGGATGTGACTAAACACATTCAGAGAGGTTGATCAGTAGATGTAGTGTATTGATTTCAGCAGGACTTTCATAAGGTGCCCCATGCAAAGCTTATTGAAAAAGTAAGGAGACATGTTTTCCAAGGGGACATTGTTTTGTGGATTCAGAAGGCAAAGTGTGGTTGCAGACGGATCATATTCTATATGGTGGTCGATCACCAGTGGTGTGCCTCAGCGATCTATTCTAGGAACCCTACTCTTTGTGTTTGCATAAATGATCTGGAAGAGGAAGAGGAGGGATAGGTTAATAAATTGGCTGATGTCACAAAGGTTGTGAGTGTTGTGGATGGAGTGGAGGGCTGTCAGTAGTTACAGCGGCAAATCAAGAAGATGACACACTAGGCTGAAAAGTGGTAGATGGAATTCCAACCAGGTAAGTATGAGGTGGCTGACTTTTGTAGCTCAATTATGATCGTAGATTATAGTATTAATGATGAGGCTTTTGGCACTGTGGAGGATCAGAGGGATCTTGAGGTTGGAATCCATAGGACAGTCAAAGCTGTTGTTCAGCTTAACTCTGTGCTTAAGAAGTCATTGGCCTTCATCAACCCTGGGATTGAATTTAAGTGCCGAGACGTAATGTTAATTCTATATAGGACCATGGTGAGACACAACTTGGAATATTGTGCTTAGTTCTGGTCACCTCACTACAGGAAGGATGTTGCACCGATAGGGACGGTGCAGACAACACACACCAAATGTGCTGCTGGAACACAGCAGGCCAGGCAGCATCTATAATGAGAAGCACTGTCGACGTTTCGGCCAGAGACCCTTCGTCAGGACTAACTGAAAGGAAAGATAGTAAGAGATTTGAACGTAGTAAGGGAAGGGGGGACAGCGAAATGATAGGAGAAGACCGGAAGGGTGGGATGAAGCTAAGAGCTGGAAAGATGATTGGCGAAATAGATACAGAGCTGGAGAAGAGGAAGGATCATGGGACGGGAGGCCTCTGGAGAAAGAAAGAGGGGGAAGCACCAGAGGGAGATGGATAACAGGCACAGTGATAGGCAGAAAGAGAGGGAAAAAGGGGGGAATCTAAAAATATCAGGGATGGGGTAAGAAGGCGAGGAGGGGAATTAACGGAAGTTAGAGAAGTGAATGTTCATGCCATCAGGTTCGAGGCTACACAGCCGGTATATAAGATGTTGATCCTCCAACCTGAATTTGGATTCATTTTAACAGTAGAGGAGGCCATGTATAGACGTATCAGACTGGGAATGGGACGTGGAATTAAAAAGTGTGTCCACTGGGGGATCCTGCTTTCTCTGGCGGACCGAGCGTTGGTGCTCAGCGAAACGGACTCCCAGTCTGCGTCGGTTCTCACCAATATATAATAGGCCACACTGGGAGCACCGGACGCAGGATACCACACCAGCCGACTCAGAGGTGAAGTGTGGCCTCACCTGGAAGGACTGTCTGGGGCCGTGAATGGTGGTGAGGGAGGAAGAGTATGGGCAGGTGTAGCACTTGTTCCGTTTACAAGGATAAGTCCCAGAAAGGAGATCGCTGGGAAGGGATGGGGGGGACGAGTGGACAAGGGAGTCGCTTAGGGAGCGATCCCTGCAGAAAGCAGAAAGTGTATGGGAGGGAAAGATGTGCTTGGTAGAGGGATCCTGTTGGAGGTGGCGGATGTTACGGAGAATTATACGTTGGACCTGGAGGCTGGTGGGGTGGTAGCTGAGGACAAGGGCAGCCCTATCCAGAGTGGGGTGCCGGGTGGAAGGGGTGAGAGCAGATGTGTGGGAAATGAGGAAGATGCTTTTGAGAGCAGATTTGATGGTGGAGGAAGGGAAGCCCCTTTAATTAAAAAAAGAAGACATCTCCTTCGTCCTGGAATGAAAAGCCTCATCCTGAGTGCAAATGCGGCGTAGACGGAGGAATTGTGAGAAGGGGATAGTATTTTTGCAAGAGACAGGCTGGGAAGAGCTGTGATAGTCTGTAGGTTTATAGTAGATATCAGTAGATAAGCCGTCTCCAGAGATGGAGACAGAAAGATGAAGTAGTGGGAGGGACGTGTCGGAAATGGACCAGGTAAATTTGAGGCCAGGGTGAAAGTTGGAGCCAAAGTTAATGAAGTCAATCTCAACATGCGTGCAGGAGGCAGCGGCAATGTAGTCGTCGATGTAGTGAAGGAAAAGAGGAGGACGGATATCGTATAGACTTGGAACATGGACTGTTCCACAAAGCTGACAAAAAGCCAGGCATAACTAGGACCCATGCGGGTACCCATGGCTACACCCTTGGTTTGGAGGAAGCGTGAGGAGCCAAAGGAGAAATTGTTGAGAGTAAGAACTAATTCCGCTAGACGAGAAGAGAGTTGGTAGAGGGGAATTGGTTAGGTCTGGAATCCAAAAGGAAGTGAAGAGCTTCGAGACCGTCCAGGTGGGGGCGGAGGTGTATCGCGACTGGACGGCCATGGTGAAAATAAGGTGGTGGGGGCCAGGGAACTTAAAATCAGGGAAGGGTGCAGAGGCGATTTACAAGGATGTTGCCTGGATTGGGGAGCATGCCTTTCGAGAATAGGTTGAACGAATGTAAACTTTACTCCTTGGAGCAACGGAGGGTAGATATGTATAAGATGAAGAGAGGCATTGATCGTGTGGATAGTCAGATTTATTTTTAATATTTTGATTTTTTTCCCCAGAGGTGAAATGGTAATCACGAGAGGGCATAGTTTTATGGTGCTTCTGGATAGGTACAGACTAGATGTCAGGGGTATTTTTTTTACGCAGTGAGTGGTGTGCATGGAATGGGCTGTTGGCGATGGGGGTAGAGGCAGATACGATAGGGTCTTTTAAAAGACTCCTGGATAGGTGTATGAAGTTTAGAAAAATAGAGGGCTATGTGTAACACTAGGTAATTTTTATTTTCAAGACATGTTTAGCACAGCAGTGTGGGCCCAAAGGTCTGTATTATGCATTTTGTTTTCTGTGTCTTTATGTTTCTATGTAAATTCAGTACAGTACGACTCCCAATAGGATGAGCAAACAACCATTGTGGAAGTGACAATAAAACATGCAAATGCACAAAGAGAAAAATCAAGTAACAATAATAATAATAATAATAATAATAATAATAATAATAATAATAATAATAATAATAATAATAACAATAATAACAATAATAATAATAATAAAAATAATAATAATAATAAAAATAATAATAATAATAATGATGATGATAATAATAATAATAATAATAATAATAATAATAATAATAATAATAATAATAATAATAATAATAATAATAATAATAATAATAATAATAATCACATAACAAAGTAATCAGTATTGTGATCATGAGATGAAAAGTTCAGTGACGTGTCGAGTAGATTTATAGCCTCTAGGTCAAGAGCCTATTAGTTGAGGGGTAATAAGCTTTCCTGAACATGATGGTGAGTACTTAGGATCCTGTACCTTCTTGTTAATGGCAGTAGTGAGCAGCAACCATGGCCTGGATGCTGGAGGGCCTTGATAACGGATGCTGCTTCCTGTGACAACGCTCCATAGAGACGTGCTCAATGCTTGTGAGGGTCCTACTCGTAATAAACTGGGCCGCGTCGGCTGCAGTATTTTAGGCATTGTTGTATCCATCCTAGGCAAAGATGCTAACAGTCAGTGTACTCTCAATCACATTTTTCAGCCCAATTCTCCTGGTGTACCAGATCCGCTGCAAACAATGATATTCTTGTACCCACACACGGCACCACCAAACTGGATTTATTACACAAATTTGCTGCTCAAGTTAACCACATTGTGTTTGACATTGTTTACCTGGACTTTAATAAGTCTTTATGCAAGCTACCACATGGAAGATTGGTCAGAAGTTTAATTCGCTAGGCATTCAGGATGAAGGAGTCCATTCGATTCAACAAAGGCTGGGTGGGACAAGCCAGAGAGAGGTAGTAGGTAGGCAGCTCACAAACTATAGGCCTGTGGCTAGTGGTATCAACGGAGATCAGTGCTGTGTCCGTTGGTTGTCATCTATAACAAGAATTCGGATGATAACTTAGTACAATAGATCAGCAAATTTGCCGATGACTACAAGATTGTGAGTGGAATGGAGAGCGAGGAAGTAGATTAATGTGAAACGTTTAAGGATAACATGAGGGCTCCTGCACTGAGGGGGTCTACTAATACTGTCAGTCGTATCTGCACCATGGATTGAAAAGGGCTAGATCAATTCATTGCTGGTGAATGTAAGGTGTTGCAATTTATTGGACAAAACACGGTAAGACTGTGAATGTTAGGCGTTTCTGCAATATACAGAACCACATTCCCTTGAAATCAGCGTCACAGGTAGATGAAGTTGTAAAGAGAGCTTTACGTACATGGTCCTTTATAAATCACGGCATTGAGTGCAGGAGTTGGGATGTATGTTGAAATTGTAAAATATGTCAGTGAAACTAATGCGTGAAGTTCGGGTTCACCTACCGATAATGAAGATATCCATAAGCTTGGAAGAATGCAGACAAAATATACAGGAGGCTTGTCCGTACTTGACGACCTGAGCTGCAGGGACTGTTTGCCCAGATTAGGAATGTATTCACTGGTGTGTTCAGTGGAAAGTATAAGACGAATTAAGAGGAATCAGAGGTGAAACTTTCCTATGAGTGGAGCAAGCTACTAACGGAAGTCGTACATGTACGTTCAATAATGACATTGGGGAAAGCTTGGCCAGTTGGATGAGATGAGCGATATTGGGTCAATGAGGTATGGAGGGCTTAACCATATCAGCCGAACATAACAGAGTAAATGTTCTCTTCCTGCCCCACACTGTCTAACTGAAGAGATAATCACTGGTGAGAGAAATTTATTTTCCCGTCCATCGTGAATATGACGTCGTTCATTCTGAGTCTGTGACCCATGGTAATAGAATCTCATTCAACGGAATGATCCTCCCAGCAATCGCGCTGAATTACCTGAAATAATTGATCAATTCTGCTCATAATTCCAGAGAAAACAGTCCCAGCTTATTCACTTTCCCCTTACACATACAGCCTACCATCTCTTGAAGCATTCAAGTCAGTGTGAGGAAAAGTCCCTTTACTCTCTCTGTTGCGGGGATAACTTTCCTGAGGAACTGTAACTAGAAATGAAAAAAAAAAACTTTTAATGTGCATTCAAGCAGAGGGATCCCTTTAGTGAGGCATCAATGGCTTAATGGTCAGCCCACCGTCGCAGAAAAAATGTCCTGCTCCTGTCCTGCAGCTTTGTATGGTTTAACTAAAGAAGGGATCACTGACTGAGGACATAATTTTCCCACGCATTCCTGATTGTTCCTTCAATCTGGAACCATGACACACGGTAATTTAATTCTCATTCAGGGGAGAAATCCTTCCTGCAATTGATCTGAGTGGTCAGAAAGAATCCAGTATTTCTCCTCACAATTCCAGGGAATACAGATTCACTCTCCCCACAAGCAGCAAGCGGGCCATCCCGGGACTTAGACCTGTCAGTGTAAGCAATAGTCTCGCACCCTCTCTTTAATCGGTAGGACTTTCCGAAGGAAATGTGACAAGACCTGGAACTAATATTCAAGATTAATTCTCACCACAACTTGTAGGACACGTCCCACTAAGGCAGCTCTATCAAGATACTGCTTTTTGCTTCCTAATTATTTGCGGTACCTATATGTTAACGCTTAGTGACATGTTGAGAAGGACCGTGAGGTCCCTCTGAACCATTCAATCTGTTCCCATATATATATATAGATTTTTTAGTTTGTTCCACTAGGAATGGATGGCCTCAGATCTCCCACTTCCGTCCACCACTTCTTCATTCCATCACTTCTGTCTGCATCACCAAACCATGGCTGCACCCTTCTCACCATTAACCCAGCCATTCAGATCTGTGCAACAGCGACATGGATATAATAAAGTTGGTCCTCACATTGAAAACTTCAATGTAGACTGTGAACAGTTGGGGTCTCACACAGAATCCCTGAGTCACCTAAATGTTTCAAAGTGGTCCATTTATTTCCTCTACCTGACATTGACCTGCTGACTAATTCTCACCAAAACATATTATCAAGAATCCCGCGTGCTTATCCAAACCCTTTTTAAGTTCATCCAATACCACATTCATCAGTTCCCAATTTTCCATCTGTCTGTCTAATCCTGAGCCCACACTGACTCTGCTAGCCCAGTGGGTGAGGATCTGGGACTTGGTCTGTATCTCTACCTGTTGGATACTTGTACAGAATTCAATGTAAATATCGACCAAGTAAATATTGACGGTTCAGTGTAAACCTTTGTATTAGTAATCAGTGTCTCGGTCTTGGGTTCAGTGTGGGACTGAGTCTTAATTTCTCTGTTGTCTGAAACTGTGGAACTGATGACCTGTCGGTTTCTCTGTGCTCTGTAATACAGCTTGTGTGTGAGAGCGGAGCGGCTGCTTTGGTTCCTCGGCAGGAGGGAATATCGGTGTTGATTGAATTTTTCCCTGTGAGTAGGAAAAGGAAACAGGGTCTGTCAGGGAGACGGTTGCCAAAATCGGCTGTTGCACCCTGTACCATTGTCAATCTGTCGGTATGACTCTCTCTTTCTTTGGCGCATGTATAACATTGCATGTGACGCTTGTCTTTCTTTTATTCACTTTCAGCTACCCTGCGTTATTGACCATCCTATCTAAATCTCCCAACTTAGAGACAAAATTTTTATATTCTATATTTAATATTTCCTTTGCACATCGAAGCATTTCTTCGTAATTTTCGTTTGAGCTCTAACAGCTTTGAGATGCTCTAAAACGCCTCCTACATGAGCAACATCTCAAAATGTTTGAGGAACATTGTTTGAGGTGCTTTGTCAACACATTGTGTGTGGTGCCATGGATTTCCAGAATCTGCTAGTCATCTCCTGTTTTGTACATCAGCATCGTGGTCGTGAGGACACTGCCATCACGTGTGTGTGTGTGTGTGTGTGTGTGTGTGTGTGTATTTCTGTCTGTCTGAGTGTGTGGGGAGTGGGGGAGGATGAATCTGAAAATAGAAAACCACAGGGACGGAAGTTAGGGATCGGACGTTTCGTTGAACTGTGCTTACAAGTGGATAATTAGTCATCAAAACACTGAAATCTGTAAATGTGGCTGTTTCGGGTCTTTGTCATTAGAGCTCTGACATTCTTTTCACTGGATGAGTCACCGCTGAGGTAATGCGTAGGAATTTATAAGTACTAATCTTCATTCGGTCCAATATTTACATCTTTTCTCCAGAGAAAATAAGTTGAAATGCCATGTTTGTTTAAGTGACTGTGGCCATTCAGTCAGCGCAGTAACCGTAACTCTGGAGACTGATGCTTTGTATAAATCAGCGCCGTTCCGAATACATTAGCTAAGAGTTTCTGACGAAGCTGTGAATTCAGGAGCAAAACAATTGGCGGATTAACACCGAAATGGCGTATCCTGTCCTCGGATAGGAGAAGTTTACTATCCTTTTAATTCAGTCTTTGGAATTCCCGGTAATCCGCCGTATCAGCTGCCGTTGGTGGGAATTGAATTTGAATATCAATGTAGTGATTGTTTCTGTCGCTGGTTTCCATTGCCAGATATCCAGTCCAATTATTCGGCATTCTAGGGATGGAATTGAAACCAGCGACTGTGGATTCTGATACCTGGCTCCAAAAATAAACCACTGTAAGAATTCAGCGAATCCGCCAACATCGGAAGACCTCAGTGGGACAGGCAGATATCTTCCAGCGGTTTGTGTTCAATAATGTGATGTTCGGGTCTCTGTGCTTCTGGTCTCGAAGCAGTTACCCTACACTTGAAAATATTGTGTTTATACTGCCTCGGAGGTGATACTAATTGATTGTCTGCAGTGGTATGTGAGCGGTTGTGTGAGGTACGAGTAAAGGTAACGATTCAGCAAATGTGAGGGGCTTCATGTTGCACCATAAAACTTGAGGATTTTTAGTAATTGTGTGCGGTGTTTCAGAAAATGAGGGAGTTGTTGGATAACGCAATGACGTCGTTGCTGATCAATCAACAAAACCGAAGTGGTCATTCATAACTATCAATACTGAGAAATGTATTCTATTGTCCACATCTGACACCGCTACAGACAACTGACTGCGCCACTGACTCTGCTACTGGTCGTTGAATTCCTCTCCCCGGCCTTCCCTGTGATGGATAATCAGTTGGAGGCTTCAGGTAACAACACACACAAAAGTTCTGTCGACGTTTCGGGCCATCTTCTCCCTACAGATGCTGCCTGGCCTGCTGCGTTCCACTAGCATTTTGTGTGTGTTCCTTGAAATTCCAGCATCTGCAGATTTCCTAGTTTTTGAGTATATCTGTGTGGCTGTATAAGACTAGGCTGTGACTGCTGCCTCAGTCAAAGATCTGCTGTAACGTCAGCGAGGTGGAAAATGTTGGGACAGGAAACAAACACGGTAAATGCTGGAAGCACAAAGCCCCGAACGGCATGCAGAGAAAGAGAAAGCAGCAGTATAGAAAACTGCATGTGTAGTTGTGCTTGAGCGCGACTGGTAGATGTTGGGACTTTGGCTTCTGAGGCCTTACTCGAGAGGCAGATTTAATTACCCCACGCATCTGTGCGAGCTTGTAAAGGTGTCATCATCCAACATTTTATCAGAACTCCGTTCAACCTTCTGTATCTACCGATAACAGAACTATCTCAAGATTTTGTAGGTACGGAGACATTACAAGGGTTGACAAAACAGGCGCGTCCCAGGTCACTGCAAAACAGGACGGCCGAGGGTTCAGTGGTGGTGCGGATTATCAAAAGATGATGGAGACTGATCTTCAGAGGGCAAATCGTTGCAAGTCTTCGATATACCAAGTTGTTCATGCCAACCAAATCGATCCAGCCCCCACTGGTGCTATAGCATCTCTTGAATCTCGAGTAGGCAATGTCTTGGTAAATGGCTGCGGTAACCATGGGAATGCATTTGGTCTCATGCTGGCATTCACTTCGTGGATCTTATGACAACAGAGAACATCTTACGCAAGGAACAGAGACATGAGATAGGAATGTTTGAAGCCATTAAACAAAAGTTTCCAACCTGGAACAAAGAGCAGCACCTTAAAGATGCGCTTGCTGCTTACAATATGGGTCAGATGATGTCCATGACTACCATAATGTAGGATGCTTATACAACAGGCCGTGACGACTCTAACAATGAGAAAGAGATAGTCGTGTCATTTTTAGGCTCTCTGAAACAGACCAAAGAAAATACATGTTATCATCTTTCCCACATGTTTTATTTTATCTAGATGAGTGGTTCCAGGATTTGCTGTTTCTGTTGTGTCCTGTTCTGTGGCTGACAGAGAGTCGATTGGAAGTTGATAATTGTCTAATGCAAGAATCCTGGAATCAGCGTCGAGTTTTATTCATTTCATTCATTTCAGACACGGATGACGCCGACAGAAAATGTTCCAATCATTAATTGACTCTGCGGTTACCTAGTTTTATCTTGTGGTTGCCTTTTCACATTTTGGTCATCAGAAGGGAATCCGAGTTCGAGTCATTTGACTTTATTTTAATGTGTAAACTCAGCCAAATCTTGACTCTCTCTTCACCCTTCTACCGCTGAATGTAGTAAAACAGTGGAAATATTTCATGATCCCCGAAAACTGCTGCATTGGGTTCTGTTCAATATTTTCTCAGTTTGCTCATTGCCGTCTCTCTTCCAGCGGACCTGGTGGCGACCGTAAGCTACGGAAACAACCGGATCCCTACCCAGCTCGGCGTGGCTGACGGCCACCCAGCTGGACCGGGAAACAGCTGAATCCACACTGCAATGGCAGCACCGACTACCACCCGCAAGGCTTCCAGCAGCCATGTTTCTCCAGCGCAGCCCCAAGGATGACAAGAGTCCGTTCCAATCTTCCACCAGCCATCGGTGACATGAGAATCTTGACAGGACGACCCCCCAACCACACTCAGTACCAAAGCCACTTATATTTCCAGTTCCACTATGAGCCTCAGGTGTTTCTGGTTAAGTCCAGCCGAAGCAAGAGACCGCCGGAGAACCCAGAGTCTGGAGTCCGTGGACCAGACCACGGACTTCCGACAGGGCCATAACAAAGGCCTTATCATGCCCCCTTCGAGCTCTCCTAAGTCCTTTCTTTAGCTCCTTCCTGGCTACCCTATATTTCTCATTAGCCCCTCTTATTTCCTGTTTCTTATTTCTAACATATGCTTTCTTTTTCGTCCTGATGAGCTGCCTCTTCATCTCACCATCATCAAGGTGAGATTCCTTTTCATCTCATCTTCTCCCGGCCTAATTTGAATCTTGAAGGGAAACCTGTCACTCCTTCGTCCCGATTCTGACAGAACTGCCTCATATGGAGTATACTTTCGTCCGCATCACCATTCCTGGTCCCATCATTATCCGTCATTTCCTTTACGCTCCTTTTCTCCTCTGTCTCTACGTGTGGCTTTTCCTTCTGTTTTCCCGTTTGAGGTAACTTCCAGTATCAGAAATTTAGCCCTCAGTGGAAGATTTGGGGGGAGGGGATCTGGAGTTGGTTCGGTGGAAGAGCAGATGTTGTGAACTCAAGAAATGGGAACTGACATGGTCTAATCCTAGACAAAGTGCTGGAGAAAGTTTTTAGCTCAGGCAGCAGGACTGGAGGGTGATAGAGAAAAAGATCCAATTCAGCTGCAGTGTCTCTTCCCAAAACGTCCGTAGTTTACTCTTTACTCTGGCCTTCAGAGCTCCTCCAGCATTTTGGATTTGCAGAACCTGCAGATTTTCTCTTGTTTATGATTGGTCTACACCTGGACAATTTCAACGAGATATTCTGACTGACCCTGGACAAAGAACAAGCGAATAATGGTTGAAAAGGACATTGATATAGAAACAGACAGTTGATAATTAATGGAGGAAAGGCTCAATTTATTTTGTATTTCAAACAACTGGGAAATTGGACGGTCTCTAAACAAACACGAATGGGGATATTATTATTTACAAGATTAGAAAGCTGATGGGTGTAGCAGTAGTTTGCGTTTAGATATTACATGCTCGAGATGAAGCTGAATTGACGAATCAATCTGAATCCTTCGGTAGTTGGGTCGGTGAATTTAATTAATGTTAATCGTGAGCGGGTAATTTCATAATGTAAGCGTTAAGTATAACCTTGGTTGAGACGGATAATGGGTAGCAGGGATAATCCTGGGAATTGTGAAACAGTGACTCCTGGCATTAATGGAGGCTCAAACTTTGAAATGGGTTTCCTTGCGGGAGGATTGACAAATATTTGGAGAAGCAGCATTCGAGACAGTCAAATCACTTTGTTAGGGGAAGGTCATGAATTGCGCACCTGAATAAATTTATGTTATTTTTTATTGTAATGCCGGTACTGTTTTGTGCACTTTATGCAGTCCAATGCAGATCTGTAGTCCAGTATGACTTTCTCTGTGTTTGTTTTTTTTTCTAATTACGTAGTTCAGTCTAGTTTTGTGTACTGTGTCATGTAAACCATGGTCCTGAAAAACGTTGTCTCATTTTAACTATGCACTGTACTAGGAGTTTTGTTCGAAATGACAATAAATGTTGACTTGACTTGACTTGACTTGACGTGAAAGGGTGACAAAACAAGCTAATGTGGTTAGAGTGGTGGACGTTCAGTGCATGGAATTGAGTGAGGCGTTTTACAGGAGCCGCCACAATAGACACACCCAAACGTTGGGAGTCATGGGACTGATGGAAACTCAGCTGCCAGGATTTTGAATAATCTTCCCTTGTGAATATGGGACTGGCAGTAGATGGGACATTTCCAAGTGATCGGTTATGTACCCCGTCCTTTTTTTTGATATTTTAAGTGACTTGAAAGAGGAAGTGGATACGTTAGTTGGTAACTTACAATTTGAAGCTCCAAAATGCGTAACGTTTAGAATCAAAGCATTCAAGCTCGGGGCAATGGAAGTCGGAGTTCAAATCCGATGTTTTCTGACAGGAGTTTGGACGTCCTCCCCGTGATACTAATGGGCTTTCTCCCAAGTTAAACCAAGAAAAAGAGAAACAACACTTAGCGATCAGGCTAGGGTAAAATTGATGTGCTGGGCACTGCGGCTCATTGTTATCTGCTTCATCTCTAAATGCATAAATAACACCTGTGTGGTGTTTCATCATGTTATTACAATGGGACATCGACACGGTGTAGAGTTGGGTTGTCATGTGACGGACGGAGTTCCATCAGTATGAGCTGATACATAATTAAAATTTAAGCTGGATTACAGAGCACAAATGCCAGATTTTATCGCAGTGAGGAGGAACGGGGGAGTCGTGCCTGTAGATCCCTCAAAATGTCCGAATAAGTTAATTTACTGGTTAAGAAGGCTGATGACTTAAGTACTTGCAACTCCGGATTAGTGATCTCACACTTACCTCCGGCGTCACAGACCTACAAGGAAATAGATGCTAAGGAAATACAGGCAAATATGTGGTTAAAAATTTGGGCAGGCGGGCATCGAGCTCTCAACCAGGTTTAGTGCGATTGGTGTAAGGAGCATAGTTTTTAAACCTGTACTGAGAGGGTGTTTATATTCTAACCTGCACGCTTGATGAAAAAGTGTGGAATTTCTTCTCTTTCTCCGTGTTCACCGCGATCGCCGTATTCGTACCTGATGTCTGCTGTAACATGGATCTTTCCACTTCTATTTTCCACAAAAAGCTTTTTATCTCTCTATTCTACGCTGTACAAGAACTGATAACCTACCTTCAGCAATCATCCCTCGGGTCTGAGTCCCGTTATCATCATACCTCAACATGCTATCCACGGCTTTCGGTCACGCTCTTGGGGTCTTCCGCATATATTCAGAGGAATATAGTCGACCTCTCTGACGAGGCACTTCCATTACAAAATTGACACTGTACCTTCTGCACCCCCCGTGCATTGAGACCAGGGGACAACCAACATATTCCCAACTGCCTGCCTTTGTTCCGACGCCTCTGGCAGAGAAATTACCCTGAATGTTCATCTCAATAGCAAAGTCTGAAGGAACTTTTTTTCCTTTCTGTATGAGTCTCTGATTAAACTTTCACTGTACTGTATTTGCCGACAGTGTCTTGTACATTTGTTTACGTACAGGACACCGAGGCGGTTGTTTTTCATCTCTTGAATGTTGTATTAAAGTGGATAATTTTCCAGGAACAGGCGTGATACACTGCAGCTTACTGAGAGGCATCACATTAGATTACTGCGGACAGAACCAATATATTTGTGTTCTCCATAGCCACAAAGAAGGGACCAGGAAAGCAATGATAAATGATACTCTATTATTCGTGAAAGGGGAAGGATATGGATAATCCAGGAAAATATTGACTTCTCAATCACATTTCAAGGGGAGGAGATTACTGGAGAGTATTTTTAGGCCTATTTTTCCAAGTTTTGCTAAAACTTTTCATATCCTGCCACGCTCTCCACCCATGTTTTGAATCTAGGTGTCATCTGTTTACCATATCACTATGTTACAATTGAAATCCAAATGTTTATATGTCCTGACCATTAGAAAGTTATTAAAAAAGTTTGGGGTGCACATGTATGTCAGGTTGTTGGTGGTTTGGGGAGCACTGTGTTTTGCTGGCTGTAATCAGATTTGCGGTGTTCACAGATTTTGTCATCTTTATCAGCAGTCGGAGTGATTCTTGTTTTCGGATAATCTAGTGTGCATGTGGTTTTCAAGTTGTACATAGATATGGGGGTACATACAGATTGGGAGTGGCGCAAGGGTTTCGGAGTTCGCATGTATTTGGGGTGTCTGCAGGTTTGGAGGTGTGACGAATCTTTGTTCTTTCATTTATAGATACGTTAGTAATAAATTTAATTTGAGCTTGATTTCTATTTATGTGTTTTATTTCCGGTATACGCAGCAAGAGTCTTACACTGGGATGCATGTGGGGTTTGATACACACATGGATATTGTGCTGCCTTTTGATCTGAGGACGTGCGCATGTTTCAGGATGTGCATGGTTTTGGGAATACTCACAGATGCGTACGTTCTCGAATATGGGGTGTGAACGGAATTTGGGTTAGACAACGATTTGGGTGTTTTCGGCGGATCTGGAGTTCCACACGAATTTTGGGCTGCCTGCGAATGTTAGTGACGGGACATTTATTTTCTGAACTGTTTAACATGGTTCTTGCTCCTGGATAAGCAAAAGTGCATGTGAGGTTGTCAACGAGTATGAGCAGTGCACTGGATTGGGATTCCTTAGAATTAGGGTAGAATTAGTGTAATATTGGGGTCCACACTGCTTTGCAGGAGAACATGAATTCGGGGAGGTGTTATGGAATTTGGGGTTGCACACGGATTTGCGGTTACATCTAGAGTTTTGGAAAAGTGTATTCTGAATGTGGGATGAAAATCGATTTGCATGCGCACTAAATTGAGGATTGCGCAAATTCAGGGCCGGTTCAGCACATGTTCATTTTCGCGGCTTCGGGAGTGAACATGGACTAGGGGATGTGCGCAGTTTCAGGGCTGTGAAACAAATATGAGTCTGCCGGCAAACATGGGTGTAAACGTGTTCTCGGGGATTTAGGGTTTTATTGACAATTATTGCGGCGTACACTGATATTTAGAGGTCTGGGGGTGGACGGGGAATTGCGATTGCTCGCAGATTTGACGTTCCCGAACGATGTGGGATGCGTGCGAACTTTTAATGCCAAAATAGCCGGTTTCTGATAGGTTTGAAATGATTCCTGCTATTATGTATGTGGGGTATTCGCGTGTTTTGGGTGCAAACTAATTTTTGATGTGCTTAGATTGAGGGATGGGTGATGTGCACTGAATTTCGAACATGGGCATCAAAAGGCATGTGGGGATGCATATAGATTTGTGTGAATTTGCGGATCAGGATTTGCGCACGAATGAATGATTGCGTTCGGAGTCGATACTGCCATGTTCTGATGTGCATGTGGGGAGGGGGTCAAGAGTTTGGGGTGCTCAAGAGTTTTGTGAGCGATATGGGTTGCATATGGTCTTGGATCTGGGGATGCGCTCCGATTTAGGGGTTACACATGGAATTAGCGGTCTGCTGGGATATGGGGTGCGCATCTATTTGGCGATAGCATATTTAGGGGTGTGTTGGCGAATATGGGAATCGCCACGTTTTTGTGGGTGCATATCGAGGTTTTGGTTGTGTCGGCGGATTTGGTGACGTGCGCACGGACTTTAGAATGCGTGTGGGTTTTTAATCTGAAGGCAGCCATTTTGTGCTTAGAATGATTATTCCTCAAGCATAATATTCATCTACTAAGCTTGTGGGGTTGCCAGCGGGTTTGGGGTGCACATGCATTTTGGGGTGCGCTCTTATTTTGTAATGGCGCAGATTTGGGATTACAGACACATTTTAGTGATGTGAACGAATGTATATTTGAATATGGCGGTGCACATCGATTTGGGGCACACACTGATTTTGGTATGTCGCCATCTGCAAAAGGATTTCGGGGCGTATGCGGTATTTTAATCTTTAATGCTGATGCAAATATTTTCTAAATTGTTTGAAATAATTCTTGCTTTATTTGTCAGTCTGTTATGGGTGCGGACATATTTAGGGATTGTGCAGATTTAGTGTTGTTTTGGCAAACATGGGGTGCACACTGGTTTAGGTGTGTGTAAGGCGATGAGGCGATTCTTACGGATTTTGGGTTCTACGGATTGGTCTACGGGTTTGGAGGTGTGACGTATCTGAAGATGGATAAATTTCATATAAATACATAATAAATAATTTTATTACTTTCATAATAAATACACTTTGATCTTTCCGCAGTATTCTTGTTAAATTATGGTGGCAGCAGTTATTGGTGAAGTGCTTAAAATAATTGCAGCTCTGAGATAATCAATTATGCAGCGGTGCTGTCAGACGGCTTGAGGATCGCACTGCTTTGGGGATTGTGCAGATTTCGGGCAGTGTCGGTAAAACTGCGATGCACATTCATTTGCCCATGTGAATAGATTTAGGATGAACGGGTTCAAGATGCGAATTAATTTGAGTTGTTTTGGCTTATATTCTGATGTTCACTGATTTAGCGGTTCTCAGAGATCTGTGGTATCTGCGGATATGGAGCTATTTTGTATTTGAAGACAGTTTCATTTACAAATACTTATATTATAAATGCAGCTTTAACTGGAGACAGTATTCGTGTTATTTTGTGGTGGAGGCAGCCATTTTTAGAACTGTTTGAAATGATTCCTTCTCTGGAATGCCCTGCTGTACATCTGGGTGTGTCAGCGAGTTTGGAGGGCTCATCGATTTGGGGGTACGCACTTAGGATGTGCGCCGATTTATGAGTAGACGGATTAGGGGCTTCACACTGATTAGTGGATGAAGACAGATTTGAGTGTCTCCAAGGGTTGGGGGCTGCACACGAATTTGGTGTGCATGGCGATTTCGTGTGTCAGGGATTTTTTGCGACAATTTATCAATAAAAGCATTTTCGCCGTTGTACTTTGCTTTGATGATTGTTTAAGTTTGATTTTGTCAACTTTTCGATTTTTTTTCTTGCTCAAAGATGATCTGAAATTCATGTGGGATTGTCAGCGAGTTTGTGGGCGCACACGGATTTGTGGCTGTCGATGGATGTGGATGCATGACAATCAAATTTACAGAACCCTGAACTAAATGTACGTTTAACTTTGTTCTTGCTATTACTTAAGTATCAGCCAGCTAGTTTGTGAACTGTTGGAGGTGATCCTTGCTCTGGAATAAATTAATGTTCATGCGATGTGTCATTGGAACTGTGGTGGTGCGCACAGATTTAGGAGAGTTTCGGCCAGTATGAGCATACAAGGATTTTTTGGGTGCGTGCGGATTTGGGAACGCACCCGGATTTGACGGTTTTGACTTTGGGAGTTGTGCAGATTTATTAACGTATCGGTAAATATGGGTGCACAGAGATTTAGGCTTGGTGAGGGTTTCGGCTGCACGCAGACATGGGTTTGCTTGAGGATTTGGGGATATGGTCAAATTTATGTGTGTCTCGGCGCGGACGGGTACTCATGTACTTATGGGTGCCGGTTGGTTTGGTTTTCTGACGAATTTCGAAGTCGATTATCGAACATTTAATCGTAATTGTTCCTTAAACTCAGAACATGGTTCTCGCTATTTCTTTAAGGACAATGCTGCTAATGTGTGCACGTTTTGAAATGGTTGTTCGTTTGGAAAGACCTAATAAACATATGTGGGTGTCAGTAGATTTGTCGATGTGCACGTCTTCGAGTGTTCACAGATTTGGGGATGCGGTGGATGTTGGGTCGTGAAGAATGTCAAGGTTGTTTCATTAATAGGTGCTTGATTAATAAGGTCACTTTCTCTGGGATAAAATAAAGTGTATGTGGAGGTGTTGGCAGGTTGGGAGTGCACAGCGACGAAGTCTGCATACTGTTATGTGCGTGCAAGAAGATGTTGGTGGTGTCGGTGGATTCGGGTGTGTGACGAATCACAATGTTGTTTCGGTTATAAATAATTTGAGAATAAATGTACACCGAACTATGAACTTTATTCACCTTTTTCAAGGAGAATTGTGAAAAGTTTAAAACGACTCCTGCTTTTGAATAATCTAGTGTGCAGGTGGGTTTGTCAACGTGTCTGGGGTACACATGGATTTTGGGGTGCGCCCTTATTTCTTATGTGCCCAGATTTGGGGGTGCACACGGATTTGTTTATTCGCGCATACTTAGGCGTATGTCTTCGAATATGGAGGTGCATTCGGATTTTGGGTTCCACCAGATTTAGGCGCGTCAGCCGATTTGGAGTTGTAGACGAATTTTGGGATGTGTGAGAATTTTTCATGTGGAAATAGCACTTTGTGAACTGCTTGAAATGATTTCTGCTCTGAGTAAAATCTGTTATGCATGTTGGCGTGTCAGAGTGTTTGTGCATCGATTCGGGGATTGCGCAGATTTAGTGCGCTCTCAGCAAATATGGGGATGCACTCCTGTTTGAGGATGCGAACAGATTTAGTGATGTAACCGCCAGTATTGAGGTACATATTGATTTGGGAATACTTATTTATTTAGGATCATGTCGGCCAATGGGTGACTGTTTACGGATATCAGGCTTCTCACTGAGATTTGGTGCCTGCGGATTTAAAGTTGTGACGTATCTGAATTTTACTTCATTTACAAATACTTTTAGAATCAATGCAAAAATTTCAACAGTATTCTTGTTACTTTAAGGTGGAGGTAGACATTTTCTGAACGGTTTACAATATGTTTTGTTCTGGAATAATGTACGGTGCATGTGGGGATGCTAGCTTTCTTTAGGATACGCACTGAATTGGGAATTGCGTAGAGCTAAGATAAAGTCGGTAACTGTAGTGTACACACTGTTTTATGGGCTGCGCATTGAATTCGGCATGCGTGAATATTTAGGGCTGTGTACTGGAATACGGGGGTGAATACTGATTTGGGGGTGTATCTGGATTTGGTGATGTGCGACGTTTTAGGGCGTGTTGTCTTTTATCCGGATGCTTACGGATTTGGAAATACAGCAAGATTTGGGTTTGACAGCTCACATGCCTTTCCAATCAAATTTTGGATTGCGTGCGTATTTTTAATGAAGCTACAGCCATTTTCTGAAATTTGTTGAAATGATTCCTCCTCTGATATAATTTATTTTGCATGAGGGATGAGAGCGGGTCTGCAGTGTACACAAATTTGTGGATTGCACAGATTTAGTGCAGTGTCGGCTATTATAGAGGTACGCACCGATTTGGGAGCGCCTATTGATTTAGGGTTGTCTCGCTCAATATAGGGAGGTTTACGGAATTCGGGGATCCCATAGATTTGTGGTGCCTGCGGATTTGCAGTTGTAAGGTATTTCAAGGTTGCATCATTTATAGATACTCCCATTATCAAAACACTTTGAATTTCAACGGTACTCTTGTGCCTTTATTGTGGAGACAGCCATTTTGGGAAGTTCGAAAAGATTCCTCCTCTGGGATACTATACTGCGAAAGTAGGGATGTCAACGTGTTTGTGCTGTACATGGATTTGTGACTGCGCATTTACTTCGGGATATGCGCAGATTTGGGCGTATTCTTTGATTTTGTGGATGCACACGTATTAGTAGATGTGCACAGCTTTGGGTGTCTCCGCCGATTTAGGATTGCATAGGAATTTGGGTGTATATGCGGATTTGTGGCGTCTTTGTATTAGGAAATGTGACGAATATCAAGGTACACACATGTTTGCGGTATCTGCAGTTCTGAATGTATGACGAATTTCGAGGTTGTTTCATTGAAGCAGACGTCCTCTGAAGTGATTCTTGCTCACGGATAATGTAACATGCATAGGGAGGTGTCAGAGGGCGGACGGATTTCTGGATGGGTGTCGATGTAGGGGAGAACACGGATTTGTGCCGCTCACAGTCTTTGGGGCGTGCTGTCGAATATTGTGTTGGGTTCCGATTGAGGTGCACACGGATTGGGGTGCGTCGGCTTGCTTAATGATGTCGGTCGATCAGCGGGTGTGATGAATCACAGGGCAATTTGAACATTGAACATATCTCTCGCTATTATTTATAGTGGAGACAGCTAATATATGAACTATTCTTGCTCTGGGATAATCTGATGTGCATATCGCAGTGTCAGTAGATTTTGGTGTGCGCGCGGATGTGGTGATGTGTTCAGATTTTGTAGTGTGACGGCAAATATGAAGTAGCACATGAAGTTGGTGATGTGCTTCGATTTGCCCATGCCGGAAAATTCGGGGTGCACACAGATTTGCGGGTGTCGTTGTATTAGGAGGTGCAGAGTAATTTCTGGTTTGAATATGTAATGGTGGTACACATGGATTAGGGGTTGCGCATATGATGTGAGGGTGGTGTGGATTCGGGGATGTGCGCACATTGAGGGCTGTTGTGGTGAAAATGGGTGAAAACGGAAAAGAGTGTGGGAGTTGATTCAGAGATGTGATAACTCAAGGATGTTTTATTTACAGATATATCCGCAATGAATACACTTTGAATATTGAAATCTGTTCTTCCAGTGCTTTTAAAAGTGGAGAACTGTTTGAAAGGATTCTTGATCGGCGATAATCAATTCTGCATGTAGAGCTGTCCGAAGATTTTATACTGCATGAAGATTTGGTGGTGAACACGGATTCGGGTGTACGCGTGGAAGTGGGAATAGGTGCAGATTTAGGGTTGTGTTGGCGCACATAGGTGCACATGGACTTGTGGATGTCAGTTGATTTGCGGTTGTGACGAATCTCAAAGTTGTTTCTGTTAACTGGGCGGAAAAGTGGCAGATGGAGTGTAACTGTAGCCGCATAAATGACAGAAAACAGTGCGTTGGGAGATCAAAGAGTACATTTCAATCCGGAAATGAAGAGCGAGTTGATTTGCAATTCAATTGACATACACATTAGTGAGTGGGAACGACAGCAGTGCATCGACAATCAACAAACGGGAGCCATTCCGTCGGATAATATGAGAGTGTGTGTTTCATTCTCCATCTGCCTGTCTTGGGTAGAGTGTGGAGAGGGGCGGTTCATTCTGCATCCACCGGTCTCCGGTGCAAAGTGAGAGTGTGCGGTTCATTTTGTAGACATCAGCCCCCGGTATAAACTGAGAGTGTGCGGTTCTGTAGGTGTCACTCTCTGGTTCAGTGAATTCATTCTGTAAATACCAGTCTCTGTTACAGTGTGAGAGTGTGAGTTTCATTCTGTATCTGTCACTCTCTGTTACAGTGTGAGAGTGCGGGTTTCATTCTGTAAATACCAATCTCTGTTACAGTGTGAGAGTGTGGGTTTCATTCTGTAAATGCCACTCTCTGTTACAGTGTGAGAGTGTGGGTTTCATTCTGTACCTGTCAGTCTCTGTTTTCTGTATCATCAGTCTCTGTTACAGTGTGAGAGTCTGGGTTTCGTTCTGTATTTGTCAGTCTCTGTTACAGTGTGAGAGTGCGGGTTTCATTCTGTATCTGTCAGTCTCTGTTACAGTGTGAGAGCGTGGGTTCCATTCTGTATCTGTCACTCTCTGTTACAGTGTGAGAGTGTGGGTTTCATTCTGTAAATACCAATCTCTGTTAGAGTGTGAGAGTGTGGGTTTCATTCTGTAAATGCCACTCTCTGTTACAGTGTGAGAGTGTGGGTTTCATTCTGTACCTGTCAGTCTCTGTTACAGTGTGAGAGTGTGGATTTCATTTACTGTATCATCAGTCTCTGTTACAGTGTGAGAGTGTGGGTTTCATTCTGTATTTGTCAGTCTCTGTTACAGTGTGAGAGTGCGGTTTTCATTCTGTATCTGTCAGTCTCTGTTACAGTGTGAGAGTGTGGGTTTCATTCTGTATCTGTCAGTCTCTGTTACAGTGTGAGAGTGTGGGATCCATTCTGTATCATCAGTCTCTGTTACAGTGTGAGAGTGTGGGTTCCATTCTGTATCTGTCACTCTCTGTTACAGTGTGAGAGTGTGGGTTTCATTCTGTAAATACCAATCTCTGTTACAGTGTGAGAGTGTGGGTTTCATTCTGTAAATGCCACTCTCTGTTACAGTGTGAGAGTGTGGGTTTCATTCTGTACCTGTCAGTCTCTGTTATAGTGTGAGAGTGTGGATTTCATTTTCTGTATCATCAGTCTCTGTTACAGTGTGAGAGTGTGGGTTTCATTCTGTATCTATCAGTCTCTGCTACAGTGTGAGACTGTGTCTTTCATTCTGTATATGTCAGTTTCTGCTACGGTGCGAGAATGTGGGTTTCATTTTGTGTTTTTCTGTCTCTGTTCGAGCAGAAAGCGTGTCCTCTCCGTCCAGATACAGTGTGATACAGCTGATACCGTGTGAGCGAGCGTATAATTTTCTCCATCCTTCCCGCTCTTCCTCAAATCAATTAAATATACTCAATCTAGTAAACAAAGAAGTAAAACAGTTTATGTATTCCCAGAACTGTTTGTTAGGACAAGCGTCTTCTGAAAGCGTTTATGTTAAACCTGTGAGATGGACAGTACATTTCTGAATGATGACGTGTTACGCCCTGTGTAATAGAGTCATATGGCAAAAATGGAGCGTTGGTGTTCGACGAAATGAAGTTCGGCCCAACTTCGTTGCTCAACCCCAGAGGCCCAAGTGAACAGCGCCTGATCTGAAACTTTCTATGGCTTGGCAACACAACTGCTTATATGTTGAATGAAAATAAACAGAGTATTAAAATATATTAATTTTAGTAAATAACTGTATAAGTACGTTCAGAATTTGATAGGAACAGACCTCTGGCAAGTAAGCAGGGAGAAGCCAGATTAAATGGCGTGGGGAGGAAAAAGCAGTAGTTAAATGCGTATAAAAGAAAAATCGTTGGAGCGGTAGCAATCTGGAAAGGGAGGACAGAGGAGCACAGGGAAAACAGAGCAGGACGGGGACGACGTGTGAGGTGATAGGCCGATGGGAATAAACATGAGGACATAACGGTGAATAGAAGTAGAGGGGTGGAGGGATGTTTTTAACCGACTTAAAGACATCAGATTGTTGCTCCTACGTCAGGAGTTTATCCTCACCGTAGCACAAGAATAAGCCTTGGACAGAAAATATCGGGTCGGGATTGGGAAGCAGAATTTAAATGTTTGGACACCAGAAAGTTCCGCCTTTCGCGGCTGGAGCGTTGGTGTTCGACGAAATGAAGTCCAGTTCATCACGGGCCGCGTTAACGTGGAGAAGGCTGCAACAGATCAGGAGAAGTGTTTCCTCACCTTGAAGTCCTGTCCGGGGGAGCTGAATAGGAGAAGGTGAATGGCAGGTGTAGTCGGCTGGCCGCTTGCAGGGAAAAGTACCGTGAGTGAGATCAGTCGAGAGGGAGAGATGACAGAGGGAAATCACTCCCGAGCGATCCCTCCCGACAACGGAGTGCTGGGGTTGGGAGGTAGTGATTTGTTTCTTTGAGCTATCCATTTTAAAATATGGTCGGCCTATCAGCGCTCACCTACTCTCCCGCCGCCTTAACAGCGACAGTGTTCCCCTTGTCCATATCTACCACACAATGTCACCCAGAATTCAACATATTCTAAACTGCAAATTCCACCATCATACAAAGAAACTTATGTTTATCTCTCCCCACCCTCGACTCTCTGTTATCCGCACGGTTCAGGCGCCTTTTAATTCTGTCTGGGAAGCCTCCAACCTAAAGGCAGCTACAACAATTTGGAACTAGTTTCTGTCATGAACACCAGGTTGTCATTGTTCTCACTGTGTGATTTTGAGATGGTCATGTGTCTAATATTACATTAGTTTTACGGCTCCGAGTTGTGACATGGAAAGGAAAGGCTGCACCTGCTTGAAACAATTCGGCTGCTTAAGGTATTGAAACCGAATGAACAGAGTGGCAGATGACAACAGATGAGAGTATATCAGGGCAGCGTGAGTGTCAGGAAGTGTTGAAACAAGAGAGTCGTGTCCGTCCATGCAGGGAGAACCTGGAGCAACACGGATAATCAAAGGACAATATTCTGACCTCCTTCTTCAAAGTAGAGAGAAGGACGCTGGTCAGATGGTCCCTCAGTATCGGATCCGTTTCCAAATGAGAGTGAGAGGGGAAGTCAGCACCTCCTTCAGCTGCTGCCTGAACTTAGTCTGGCTGACGGCGTAAAGAGCGGTGTTCGTGCAGCAGCTCAGGAGTTGCAGCATGTAGCTCAGTTCGTTGAAAAATGAAGATATCCTCAACCAATATGGGATGCGCACTACATGAACCATTCTGTTCCAAATAGCCATCACCCCGTACAACGCCCATAACAGGATGAAATTTCCCGAGACGACCAGCAGTAAAACGAGGGATTTTCTGCGGCTCTGCATCTCCGGGTCTCCGCAACTCTGACCGCGGCTGGAAGCCCGGAGTCTGCCGCGGGCTCTACTGGCCAGTAAAACGTTCGTGATGGTGAAAGCATTGAGCAGGATAACAACGAGGAACGGGATCACAGTCGAAAAGGCAATGCGACCGACATCAATTACTGACCAGAAGAATGACCCTAGTACTCCCCATCTCTGCATGCAAGGCCACTTTAGGTTAGAGGAAGCATATATATCTTGGACCATGAAGAACCAGAAAACGTTCTTTAAACCGCTCAGTGCAGTCACTGTACTCAGAACCACAGCGACCGTTCTCCCAGTGCAATAGTTAGCGTTCAGATCCTGGAAGCAAATGGCCACAAATCGATCAAAGGTGAAGGCGACGGTGAACCAAACAGAGCAATCTGTGGCGACCTGCATTAAGAAGACGTGGGTTCTACACACGCGGACGTAAAACAGGAAGGAGAACTCATCCGGAAAAGCCTTCGGAATTTTCATCAATATAACGTCCAGGAAAACGACCGCTAGGTCAGCCGCTGACATGGCCATCAGATAGCGGGTGACTGTTTTAGAGAGTCCGCACTTTCCCCGTGATAGTATGACAATCGTCAGCACGTTCACTGTGAAAAGCAGATGTACAGAAATTATACATCAGATTGAGAGCATCATTATAAAATTTGCTAAGGACAAAATCAAATACTTGTACGAATCAGAGGTAGCCGAATGATTCGCTGATTGGGGACGGGTTTTGTGTCAGTCAGGAATTTATATTCAATACGAATGCTAATTAGTGAATCCGATGTCACCAACTGTACAGAAGACGCTTTGAAATCCTGTATCCGAGTGAGGACAAAAATGAGCGAATGTCATTTGCATCATTTCTCTCCCCAAATAAAATATGTAATCTGAGAGAAGCAGCAAATATTAAGTTCAACAATGAGCCCAATTCAGTCGAACAAATGTCGAGCTGACATTTGTCCCGGTTCAGTGCAGTATCACCGATCTCTGTACATCATTGGAAACAAAGTCAATAATGCAGAGGATGCCCGTTCTGATCGAATACCGTGACTGCATGCAATATGGAATTAAGTTCAATAAAACTCATAGCATTTCAGCTGGACGCGGTGCGGGGAAATGCCGTAGCCTTAAAATCCTGCATTGCTTTTGCTCCTGCGTTATCAAATCAGGAATTTCACAAAAAGGCACTGATCTGATCAGTATGTGACCATTCACCGGTCCCTTTGTGTTTCGGGAAGTGTTTCGGGTGCATCGAGAAGGTGAAAACAGAAGAGTTCTGCGGTCTGATGTTTTAGCTGGGAGTAATGCTGAGAAACACCCTGATACAGATGCTGTGGAAACTGTCGGACGCTCATTGAGCGCATCCGCCATTAGACCACAGGTGGAGAATATTTGGAGATGGGTGGAAAGCATTGATACCCAATGAACACACGGGTGCACAGTGAGAGTGTGAGAAGGCTGCATGGACTCGAAACTGGCGGCATAAACAAAAGCAAGAGTGTTTAGGTCACCCCGAAGTGTAAAATAAAATAATCAGGTGGAGGTACAGTGGAGAGAGGAGAGCAATGTGACCAATAGTAAGTCAGGTGCAGTTAGATTCAACGTGCAGTGAACGCATTGTGAATGGCTGGGGTGGTCAATTTCAATTTCCTCAAAGCCACCGGGTCAAGGCAAGAAGCTGTCTTGACAACATTAGTGAACCAACAAGAACGAACTTTAATGGGGATGGATACAGATTACGTAGAAACTTCACACACTGAATAG
Organism: Hypanus sabinus; assembly: GCF_030144855.1. Lineage (NCBI taxonomy): Eukaryota > Metazoa > Chordata > Chondrichthyes > Myliobatiformes > Dasyatidae > Hypanus > Hypanus sabinus. Next base: position 68,800 of record NW_026779707.1, read on the forward strand.
ATGGTCTTCAAGATTTTATTAATTCTAAAGCCACTGATTTTCAGTCTCGCCCATTGTCCTTTTGCATTCAGTTGCAGAACAGCCCCTAATGTCCCAAACTCTCTAAAGCCCCACACCACCCACCTCGGGACGGATAGAGCTGTTATTTCTCTGTCATATTATTTCTTTCGTTAAGGTCATTAATCTGTGTACACTAGTCTTTCTGATTTGTTCCACTTTTACTCTTTCTGCGTATAGAAAATGTTCGACTGTCTGTCAGAGGTGCAGATGCCATATACTGTGTGTTGGTTAACCCTATCATAGTTTGCAAACTGCGTTTTGGACTAAACAACCATAGAAATGCAGAAGGTACTATTTTTTTTCTTCTTCAAGAATCACTATTTGGCCGCGCTGAATACATTGTGTGCCAGACCGGCCTTTAGCGAGAGAGTCAGACATGGTCCAAGTCTTCGTGAGGGGCAGAGTCTGAGGTGCAGCACAGGTAATGATTAGAGATTCAGTAGGGGGACAGAGTACAGATGAGACTTCTCTCCCTCTACTAAGCCAGGAATTGAATAGGTAATTATGGGTTCATCATGCCCGGTGACAGAGAGAATCAAAGTCTTTATCAGCCGAAGAACTTTGATTCTACAGAGGAGGCGTTGATCTGTGGTGTTTACTTTGAATGTTGAGTAATGGAGAGGACAGAGGCTTTCACTGTGCTCAGAGTCAAAAACAAACAGGCGAATGAAAATGTCCATTGCAGCCGCCGTGTGATATTTATGGAAGGTTGGTGCAGCGGGCAGGGACAGATTTTGGAATCGGCGCAAATTTAAGTTTACATTCCCGATAGGTAAACAGCAACACAAGGAAAGAGATCGGCGCGTATCTTTGAAAATCCGCGGTGATTGGGGCAGTCTACACGATGCACTGGAACAACTCAGCAAGGCTCATGGACAACTTCCTAACCTACGACTGCAACCATCTAGAAGTTCAGGAGCAGCAAAGCATGGCGATTCCGCTGCCTAGACATTTCCCGCTAAAATACGCCATTGTAACGCGGAAAGGAATATCGCAATTCCATTACAGTCTCTGAGTCAAGACCCTGGTTCTGTCCCCCCAACAGTCATGTGGGATACCCAATCTTCAAGTACATCAGCTATTCCACAAGACAACTAACACATCCGTTCGCAAAGACAGTCGGAGATGGACAATACAATGCTAGGTCAGCTTGAGAAATTCACGGCTCTTGAGCAAGTAAAACAGAAATTGAATATCGGGATTTGACAGCATCCCTAACTATCGGAAAATAGAATAAGTCGTCAGTCTGACCGGGCGTTTTCAACCTTAATCCGAATATAAACGTGGAGTTACGAATATATATCAAGCAAACAAAAAGGACAGACTGTATTTGTGGGTAACATGGGGAGCAGTGGACGTGACATGCGTTTTGTGTCCGATAACAAAACTATGGTATAGCTACCTCTAGAAATAGTTTCAGCATCAGAACTCGACTTACCAGAGATGGCAACAACAGCAAGAATTGGGTAGTAAATCGGAGCAAAGTTCCAGAGCGCGATTTGGATCCGCTGTGATAATGTCAGTTCATCTGAATGAGTTTTGAAGTGAGCATCCCCATTGAAACGTTCTGACCCACTGGTGTAACTTTCCACTGAACTGATCCCAGATTCACACCCAGTCCTGAACTGTCCCACTCTACTCTCCAGAGCTTGTGCGTCGAAACTCCGATTCCCGGGTCTTTTGAACAATGTCATTACCGGAGGCGATGCTGGTACTGACAATCATTGGAGGCAAACCCTATTTGTAATAGAGAAGCACGCTCCAATGACTTAATCAGACCTCATGGGTGTTCCCTTAATTAAACCCAGTGGATGAACAGGTGCAGTTAACCCCTGCGTTGACAGTGAAATAAAGTGGCAAGGATAGAGTGGAGGGAACAATATGAAAGGATCGGGGTTGAAACTTACTTGTCATGAGCTTGCAGTAGAGAAACTATCACCGAACATTTCCTCCAGACGGCTGGCACATTAGACAGCTGATTGTTTGTTTGTTTGTTTGTTTGTTTGTTTTTTAAGTACACGGTCTGTTGTTCACTTGTATGAGCGATCGGTGATAAACTTTCTAAGGCTCAAGGACAGGATTAAAACCTCAACTTTCCAAACGTAGAAACCGATAAAAAAAACACAAGTTATAAAACAAGAAAGCTTGGAAACCACAAGAACCCTGTGAAATTTCGATGTCGAAACATGATAGAGCGTGTAGCGGATAGTGATGCTCCACCAAGAATATTGCATTCTCCGGTTATACTTTATCTTGTACACTCGGATCTATACTCAGCATCATCCCCCACCACACTACGCTCGCTTTCCACAAATTAGAATTCCATTTAATTACTCCTTTAATCACTGAGCGTGGGACAAGTAACCACTTCTTCTCAATTACTTTGCACCGTCAGAAGCTTCTGATTATATTTCTCCCCCCCCCCCACCCCGAATCCGCATTATTTGCAATGATGAGAAAATCTGCAGATGCTGGAAATCCAAGCCACACACGCAAAATCTGGCGGAACAGCAGGACAGGCAGCATCTATGGAAAAGTGTGAATAGTGGATGGTTCAAGTTGAGGCCATTCATTAGTACTAGCAATAGAAAACTGAAGTCCTACAACCGCGGGCTCAAGAACAACGACTTCACTTCAGACCAGTTGTGTGAAGCTCCGCTCGACATTCCTCCAGTTTCCGTCAGTCGGCAGTGTAAATCGACGTTGATTGGATGAGCAAAAGTCGAGGTTACCAAGGCGATAACAGCTATGATCATCTAAATCCGAAGAAGAACAAAGATGAGCAAATAAAAGGCTCACATTTAACGGGGAGAGAATCCCTGTCCACCACGGAATTAACCCCAGTGAAATGTACACCCGGATGTCTTCTACTCCATATTCTTTTCGCGGACCATCATAAGATTCATCTCGAAAACTCGGCTCCCTATCTCTGCAGTGCCTTTAATGTCTCCTGGTAAAATGAAATATCTTTATTGTCATTGCATAGTACAATTTGTCACGCACCGTACAGCGGAAATGAATTTGCAGCTCTCGTACTCAATGCTGTAAAACAACAAATAAAATAAATAAACAATAAATTTAAAAAAGTAAACAGCCAGTACAATCAATGTCCAGTAGTACATAAACACAACTCAGATGATAAATACCGATTGTTTTCTCACAACCTTTTCGGTTGGCTTACTATCCAGATATAAAACTGTTTGCATAAATACTCCACTTTCGCATAATTCTGCTTCGAGTTTCCATGCCTCTCCTCGCTTGCTCGCTTGCCTCTACTTGCTTTAATGTAGTTGCCTGGCACTGTGCTGTCGTGCTCGCTTATCTGCCTCGTATTTCATAATCCGAATTCTCACCACAAATCTCTACCGGGTAAAAATGCAGGAATAAGGGGTTTCACAGTTCAAAGTATCTCAGTGCTTAAAAAGATGAGGCAGTCATTGAAATAAATCCGCTAAAAAAGTTGCAAGTAAATATATTTAATTTCAGCAACTTGGTCGAAGATCGTGCTGAGTAGAGATGCCTGCATGATTTCAAGTTTACTGGAATAATAGAGACATAAAACGCTGCGCTAAAAATCGACCCTACGGCTCACCTAATGGTGCAGAAGCATTATTCTGCCGTGTCCCGTTGACCCGGAACCG
>NW_026779707.1:75000-78032 GCF_030144855.1 Hypanus sabinus
TGGAAAATACTTCATACGTTATACGTTACTGCCACCAAACAATTGATTTTAGAGCGTACAATCATCACTGTGACATTTATTTATTTGCTTCGCGCTCCCTGGAGTACAAGTCGAAGTAAATACAATAAAAATTTAAATTATCAATCTTAATTAGAAAATAGAAAATGGAAAGTAAGTTAGTGCAAGTCCGGTCCGGATATTTTGAAGGTACGGCCCAGATCCCGGTCAGGATCCGTTCAGCAGTCTTATCACAGTTGGAAAGAAGCTGATCCCATATCTGGTCGAACGAATCTTCATGCTCCTGCACCTTCTCCCGGAGGGAAGTGGGATAGAAAGTATGTTGGCTGGGTGGGTCATGTCCTTGATAATCCTGGCAGCACTGCTCCGGCAGCGTGTGGTGTTAAGTGTGGTGTGGCGTAAATGACAGCAGCATCGAATATCATGTAAATTTAGACTGATCTTAACTGTGTTTAAAAATGTATCTGACAATTTACGGTATACATTTCACACAGACAAACTTTAAAACACACCCGCCCAGCATTGCAGGAGAAGCATTTCACACTTCAAACCAACAAGTGACCAACTGCATTAACGATTTGTTCAGTTTAATATCCGCACGAAATAATCAGAATCATTGAGAATTTGATGTAACCACTGGCTGCAACTCTCCAGTTCACCACTTCTCTCAGCATTATGAAGGGATCATTTTCTCCGTAAATGCCAGGGAAGTCTCTAACCATACGCTGCATTTTCCTCGTGAGCCCGCACTGTTTACATATCTACACACCGCCATTTGTTACCCAAACAAGGAACAAATTCCGCATGAATTGAGCTGGGAAATTCTCAGTTCAGGTGGACTGTATGCCCAAGCTTCAATAAAAAAAAAGTAAGAAAAAAAGATGCGAGAAGAATTTATGTGATCAAATGGCTTCTTCCGGAGTTCGGACACTCCCGGAACATAGGAACAGTCCATCACATGAACTTCCGGCCCATGATATCGGTGCCTACCATGATGCCAAATACAACCAATCCGTGCAGTCCATCTGCTTCGTTTCATGTACCTCCCGAAAAGCAACCGAATGCCGCTGTCACATTCGGTCTCGTGCATTTGTCCAACCGGATTCGTTTAAACGTATCCCCGCTATTCAATGTCCGTGTCCTCGACAATTTGTCATTTCGAACACGAGAAATTTATTCTGGTGGCCGACAGTAATTTGCGTTCCTGATTTTGTGACCTTCAGTCAGGTCCAAGGGAAAATAATTAGTTAATCTAAACCTTCATTTTCCGGCACAGTGGTAGTCTCCACTGCTTCTAAACGTTTGCCAGATTCTACCCTTCCCGAACTACAGTAATTCCGAATGGCAGTCACCGACGGTGTGAATAAACTTTCTTCCTCCTGTGCTTCACAATAAACCAAAGTCCACTGCGCGTTGACACGCCTGTTGTTGGAACAGATTGCTCCCACTTGAACCCCATTTATGCTTCTCATCATTTGAATTACACTGTTACGTCTGATCAGATTGTTCTACGTCCCAGAAATGAAACATTGCCTTTTCAAAGGCTCCTCATTGGTGAAATATTAGATCCCACGTAATATTCACCCATGTCCCACTTCTGCACATTCATGTAGTGCAATCACATCTGTATCGAACTGTGACCATCAGAACTACACATTTTATAGCATCCGTGAAACAACTTACTGTATGTTTCATAACGCAGGCAACACAACTTCGCTACTTTCATAAAGTGGGTAATAATGCTAAGTAACCTTTTTGAATTATTCACCTTTAATTGAAACTACAGACGTGCAGAAATATTCAATAGGTTCGCCTTTATCCTAGGTGGAAGAAGATCGAATGGTAACATGATCGAGACTTATTAATTCACAAGAGTTGCAGTAGGGTTAGACAGCTAAAGTGATTTTCCTGTAATAAAGGGAGCAGAGAAAGAGTTTAAAATATATGACAGAAGAAAAATCGCAGGCTCGTCACTGAGTTTCTATTTGGGTTCACTGATATACGGTCGGACAGATGTATTAAAGACGGGATGCAATAGACGAGTCTGTCAGAAATGGAGGTGTGATGCTTCTGCAGTCAGATAGCAATAGGAAATATACAACATATGAATGAGGCCTAGCAAAGTGTCATATACAGTCGAAAGCACCGGTCTTTATATCACAGATTGTAAGGGCAAGTTTATTATTCTCTCTCCCTCTCCCCTGCACTCTCTCCCAGTTTCTCATTCCCTCTACTGATTTTTCTCTCATAGTCTTCTCCTCCTTCTCTGTCTCCCCGGCTTTTCTCTCGCATTTATCTCCCCCTTCTTTCTCTCTTCAGACTCCCGGACACCTGTCTCTCCATATCCCCCGATCTCTTTCTCCTCCCTCCTGTCTTTTACTTTTTCTGCCCCCCCCCCCCCCCGCCGCATCCAGTTTCTCTCCAACTCCGGTTCCTTAGCCCAACCCCGAACTCTATCCCAGTTTCACGCTCCCTTACCAACCCCTTACGTCTGCGCTCCTCCGAGCTCTCTATCGGCCATTCTCTTTCTCCTACATTCACTTTCTAGAACCTGAGGCTCTCTTTCTCAGATCAAACTCTCCCCTCCCTTCTCTTGCTCCCTGACCCGGTTTAACTCTTTTCCTCAGTGTCTTTCTTCCTCCGGGCCATCGCCCTCGCGGTTTCTCCCCACTCCAAATCTCTCTACTCCAGATCGTTCTCCTCACCGCGGTCGCACTTCTCATCCAAGAATACATCACACTACTGGGCTCTCTATATCCAACCACCCCGCGGAATCTCTACAGAGGGCTCCCTCCCTGTCTCATTCTCCACACCAATTGCCAAGTCTCACTCTCTCAAGTCTTCCACACTCTGTTACAGATTGTTTCTCTCTCTTCTCTTTCTGTCCAGTTCCTTCCCCTCTCCACGCACACTCTCTAATAAAGCCGTCTCCTGTCCGGTCCCATACTCTCTTCACTTCCAGACCTACCTGTCCCCGATCGTCTCTCTTTGACCAATCTCTCTCGACCTCTCTC